>NW_026057578.1:95394088-95478428 GCF_023721935.1 Panthera uncia
GTGTGTGTGTGTGTATATATATATATATATATATATATATATATATGCCACTTCTTTATCCGTTCTTCTGTCAATGGGCACTTACATTGCTTCCACAATTGGCTATGGTAAGTAATGCTGCGATAAACATAAGGGTGCATATATCTTTTTGTATTAGTGTTTTTATATTCTTTGGGTAATTCCAGTAGTGGAATTACCGGACCATATGATAATTGTTTTCCACGGTGGCTGCATCACTTGCGTTCCTACCAACAGTGTATGAGTGTTTCTTTTCTCCACATTCTCACCAACATTTGTTGTTTTTTCTGTTGTTCATTTTAGCCATTCTGACAGATGTGAGGTGATATCTCATTGTGGTTTTGATTTGTATTTCTCTGAAGATTAGTGATGTTGAGCATCTTTATCTGTTAGCTATCTGTATGTTTTCTTTGGAAATGTCTGTTCATGTCTTCTCATTTTTAATTGGATTATTATTTTTGGTGTTGAGTTGCATAAGTTATTCACATATTTTGGATACTAACTCTTTATCAGATACATCATTTACAAATATCTTCTTCCATTTAGTAGGTTCTCCTTTAGCTTTGTTTCTTTTGCTGTGCAGAGCTTTTTATTTTGGTATAGTGCCAATGGCTTATTTTTGCTTTTGTTTCCCTTGCTTTGAGAGACATATCTAGAAAAATGTTGCTAGAGCTGATGTCAGAGAAATTACTTCTTGCGCTCTCTTCTAAGATTTTTATGGTTTCAGGTCTCACATTTAGGTTTTTAATCCATTCTGAGCTTATGTTTGTATATGGTGTAAGGAAGTGGTCCAGTTTCAGTTTTTTTGCATGTTGCTGTCCAGTTTTCCCAACACCATTTGTTTAAGAGACTGTTGAATGACTCTTCTTATATTTTACTGTACTATTTTTAGGTCATTTGAGCTTTTTCTACTGATGTACCCACAACCTAGGTAAATGTACAATTGCCATGGTAGGACTAAAAAGTCCATACTTTAGATAATATTTCTCAGTTCTTTGTCATTACTAAGCAATTATTTTTTGGTAATCTCTAAATTTGTCTATAATAAATTTGTACACATAAACATATATACAGGTAGAGAAAAAAATCTAGGAGATTATCAAGGCAGTGCTTGCAGCTTGTTGGAAAGGGGTTGGAATTAAATCATTGGAAACAATTTGCCCAGTAGAAGCTCACAGTAAATTTAAAGAAGATACATAAAGGAGGCAGTATAGTGTAATGAGGGGAAAATGAGATCACTCAAATGAACTGAGGGATTTCTTTTTAACTACTTAAACTGTAGTGCCATCATCTGTAAGTAAAATGTTAATGCCCACCTTGAAGGACTGTTATGAAAATCAGATTAAATTCTGTGTAAAGTCACTAATACTAAATAATAAGTGCTATTAAAGTATCAATGAATGACTATAGGCAAGGCAGACTATGATGGCAGTTTAACAGAAGTTGAATATTTTACAGATACAGAAACATGAGAAATTTGGGGTGGCTTCTGGACAGTGTGTTTGAGAAAAGACTTGAAGAATAGAAGACTAGTTACTACTTCTCCATGTGACTTGATCTAACCTCTAGTGTCTCCTAAGTGAGTTTTGTAGAACACCACTCTCCCAGTTTCTATGTATAGATATTCTCTGATTCAAGGTTTCTTTGAACTCAGTCGTTTCCATAGCACTGAAATAAAAAACACAAAACAGGTATCTTTTCAGGAGATTTTGTATGAGGCTTTAATTTATACATAAATGCTATGAATGGCTGTGTAGTGGTGGGAAGGAAGAATGGGAGAGACAGTATGCAGGTTACCAAAACTCACTTTACCATTAAAAAATACCATTTCCTAAAAGAAGGTTCTAACAAAATTTCATGGTACAATATATGTTTGCAATTTGGGAAATGCTGGACCACACTTTTGCTTCTGGAAAATTTAACTGTGTGGCAGAAGACTTTGAGTTGGTGCATTTCTTTCCATATTCAAAGATGGTATTTCTTGTAAACAACATGTTAAGTAAAGTCAGAATTTTAAAATGTTGCATTGAGCTATTTAAATCCTTACTCAAATCTTTATGACCAATAACAAATAAGACATTAATCTCAGTACAAGCCCTGTTGAGAGGGAGCAAAAGGGGAACTAAGCCACCAGAATCAAAGAATGGCATTAGGATTGCTACTTCCAAAGTTCACTATAGAACATAGATCAATGACCAGTCGTTGTGTTGCCCTATGGAGCTCAGGCTGGGGGCAGCAAGTGGTGGCTTATGTGCTGCATGATTGCCAACCTGACAAAGATCTTTCCAAAGGATCCTGCTAGTGGTGCATATGCTGGACTCAAAAAGTACTGATACATTTTTCTTGAAGTAGATATTTCATTTTAATTAAGTTGTCCATCTACATGTTATGCAAATATAGTCTTCACTTTTCTGTGCCAGTGAGTACTGAATAATATTTGAAATATTGTTCCTAAGGGCTCCCTCCAACTGTAATTTAGATGTTTTCCATGCTATCCTGTAGAACACAAGTATTTTTCCTTAAAAAAGAATCATTGTGATATTTAGGCTGTTTTTTTAAGTTATTGTCATTGTTTTTTTTAATTGATTTCTGGCATACACACATGAACATGCAGAAGAAAACAGAAAAACAAAATATTTTATAGACATGCAAACAATGAAGGGAATATATCCAGAGCTCAAAGATGTGTATTTCATATCATGTTTTGGTTCTTTCTCAGGCTTCTATGATGAAAACAGTGTGACAGTAAATGTAAAAGAAAGGAGCAAAAAGCTCTAAGAACATTTTAGGAAGTCACAAATGGAGAAAGACATGCAAAGGGAAGAGAAACAATTCTTTTTGCAGAAGCCAAAAAGTAATAGATGTATAAATATTTCAGATTGCCTTGTTTTTATTCTTTCTTCTCTGTGATTTTGGTAATCTCTACAGCAAATAAGTGATTCACTCATTGCAATTAATTGGTTAAAAAGTAATAATTTGAATCAGCAATCTAATTCAATCAACTAATGTTGTATATATCATTCATTGAGTAATTGTTTTACCATATCTTCCAAGGAATGAAGTAACAGACTCTTTATTTTGGTACTATGATGTCTCTTATGTGTGTATTCTTTGATTGTTTTGTTTACTTACATTACAAGCAGACATTCAATGCCAGCCACTATACCAAGTACAAATATACAAATAAAATAGTACAAATAGAGAAAATATAGAAAAAAAAACAGAGCAAAGTGTTTGTCCTCAAGTATTGTCCAGTGTGACAGGAGAACTAGTGTGTTGGTATATACACCTAGGGTGCCTTCCCAGATTCCAACCACATCCTGTTTTCTTTCTCTGTTGGTACACACTTTCACCAAGTTGACCCTTCTCTTTCAGATTTACATAAGACAACACACCACGTGGGGGGTGGTGGTGGTGAGACCCCTTTCTACAATCTCCACTGAAGAGTCAAATGATTCAACTCAGGAAGGGGAGGTGTTATCTCCCTGCGTAGTGACTAGACCAATGAAAAAGGAGGCAGGAAGGATCCAGGTACATAAATCTCCCTTACTGTAGAGGACTACTTCAAAGGATACTTTTCTCAACCCATCCTAAGTTCTGTGGGGTGATATAACTGCTTTAGCTCATCAGTGCTCCATTTGAAATGGTACGAGGATAGTAAGGAATTACCTTGCATTCATTGCAATGCACGATGTCTTCTACTGCTCCACTCCCTGTTTCCCCTCACTTTGTCAGTCTGGGATTGTACCTCCCAAGCCTTATTAGTACATTAATCCTTCTTTCCTCCATTTGTAGTGATCCCGGATTAATACACAAACATGGGAAGAAAGGGCTCTAATAAGGGGCTAAATAATTATTATAAAAATGGAATAAAACTATTATTAAGTGGAAAAACTAAATAGTAATAAGAAGATTACCACTTATTAAGTATTTCCTATATGCTAAATATTTTAAATCTAGGGTTTGTAGTTTTTTAAATGACCCTGCAAGAGAAATACCATTACATTAGATATCTTATGAAAATTTGTGTCAGATAAATAAAATTGGCAAGTTAATGAAGCTAATATTGTTAGAATGAGGCTTAAAACTAGGGGTTCTGTGCCCACAGACAGTAACATTTCTACCCAATATTTCAGAGATCAGGGAAGGCTTCTCTGAGGATGTAGTTTTGGTGATTAGCTAAAGGAATTCATAAGAAAAAAAAAAAACTTTGCAATCTCAGAAAATAATATTAGCAAAGGGGCGTATATTGTATATCACAACTCAAGTGCCCAGATCATAATGTTGTTGTTGATTGCTTCACTATAAGCAACATATTTCAGGGAAAAAAAAAATATATATATATATATATATATATATTTGTCTAAATTGAGCAGTAGACCTTATCTTGCCATCAAAGAATAAAGAATGGCTTACTACCACCTTCTGTTTTCTTAAACTTTTGCTCAGTGTTTATTTTTATTTTCCTAATAATACAAGCACATTTACAAAAATTAAATCTCTTTAGAGATTATGTAACCTTTAAAATAAGTTTCTCCCCAGATTTAGAATTGCTCTGTAACATGGACCCTGACCTGATGGACCAGGGGAAAGATAATGTTGTTCTGGGAATGCCAAGGTCACTGTTGGGAAGACATTCACATGCTGATGAATGATCTGTAGATCGCTGAGCCAGGAAAGTCTCAGAATTGTCAATGCTTGAATAAATAAATAAATGAATAAATAACAAGAGTCAGAGGCAATGATTCAGAAAAAATGGAGCTGGGGAGAATGAAGTAGGACAAGTATGGAATTAAATGAGGGGGAAATAGATGGGAAAAAGGAGAAAAAGGAACCCCTGGAAAAACCATCCTTTGTTTAAAAGTTTACTTACTGTGTTAATTTTTATTCATTTTGACTTATTTTTGGAGTGGGAGAATATTTGTCTTTTGTAAAGTGATTCTTCTGAGGAAATGACATAGAATGTACTCTGACTTTCTCTCCTTTGATATGATACCTTTTATTTTAATGTCATTATCTTCGTGGACCTTGTTAATATGCAAATCCATCATATATAAAGCATAATAATAATAAATTAGCATCTAACACATGGGATTGTATTGTTTTTTTCAGATAAAGTATAGCCACTTACACAACCTCAGAGCTCAGAACAGGGTGAGCTGTAATGTGTGGTAGTGGGGTAGGGTGGGAGAAGTCTAATGAGAGCAGACAAAGGTTTACAAATAGAGAATTTGCTGGTGGGAAGGAAGATCTACAAAATATGCAAAAAGTCCAAAAGTTCTAAGTGTCTGGGAATGGAAGAACTAGATTTATGGAGAATGTATGAGGCATCACTCCATGGCTATACACATCAGTTTTGGCATAGGGCTTTGTATAAAGAAATAATAGAAGTTAAAAGGAGGAAAGGAAGAGGGAGGATAAAACATAAAGTCCCTCATGTTGTTGCTTCCAGTAATTTTGTAACTACTGACTATTAGGTATGTGCTTTAACCAAGTCTCTAGCACTCATTTCTCTTTTTTTTCACCTAGAAAATTGAAATGTAATATTTTATATACATTAAAGCAGAGTACTGGAATCATTGATTCCCAATTTCCTAACTTTCTGAAAGTTATAAGAGAGAGTATGATATGATTGAAAAAGCAGAGAAATGAATTTGAAGTAAGGACGATATGAGTGTGAACCTTGTCTCTGACTTTCTGATTGAAGTAATCAGGGAAAGTTATTCAGATATGTTGGGATATATTGACTCTATTAAGAAGTGACTCGGGGCACCTGGGTGGCTCAGTCGGTTAAGCGTTCGACCTCAGCTTAGGTCATGATCTCACGGCCCATGAGTTCGAGTCCCGCATCGGGCTCTGTGCTGACCGCTCAGAGCCTGGAGCCTGTTTCAGATTCTGTGTCTCCCTCTCTCTCTGACCCTCCCCCATTCATACTCTGTCTCTCTCTGTCTCAAAAATAAATAGACATTAAAAAAAAATTTAAAAAAAAAAGTGACTTAACGGATGTGACTCTCTAATCAGAAGATGAGAGATTAGACATAAGAAGAGAGCCAGAGCTTAAAGTTACTATTTGAAGGTACTGTTTTTATTTTATTTTATTTAAAAAAAATTTTTTTAATGTTTATTTATTTTTGAGAGACAGAGAGAGAGGTAGAGTATGAGCAGGGGAGGTGCAGAGAGACAGGGAGATACAGAATCAGAAGGAGGCTTCAGGCTTCGAGCTTTCAGCGCAGAGCCCGATGTGGGGCTTGAACCCACAAGCTGTGAGATCATGACCTGAGCTGGTCAGACGCTTAACCAACTGAGCCACCCAGGCTCCCCAAAGGAACTGTTTTTAAATAATGTTTCAATAAACAAAACTTGCTTATACTTTTTATACCTTCTGACATCCATTTTTCTTAATTTTTATCTTTTTAGAACCTCTAGTTTGACAAATGATCTTAGTCTTTCCGGTCTCCTACCTTTTTTTCCCCCCAGATTTAATTTTTATTTTCTCCTATTATGCTGGAAATTCAGATGGATAAACTTGTAATAGACTCTCCTTTTTAAGAAGATGTAATAGAACCATTTTACAATAAGATGCCAGAACTACCATTGTGTGTCGCCTTTTTAAATAATTCTCACCCCATGCTGCCTAGTCCACTTTTTCCTGGCACATGGACTCTTATGGATTCTCCTATGGAACAAGTCCCATGGGTTTGCAAAGGCAAGATAGAACACCAAGAAATGTTCTGATCCATGATTCTTACCACATTTTGGCCCAGTCCTGTCTCTGTTACCTACACGACTAATGACTAACACCTGCATAGTCTCATCCCCGAAATTTCAAGTAAATGTTCCCATATCTAGACTTTAATAGCTGCCTTTGACTGTTTTAATTTAAGCCACCCAAATTCTCTATGATTAGACTTATTTTTCTTTTTTTTTTAACTAAAGTATAATTGAAAAACAATGTTATCTCAATTTCAGGTGTACAAAATAGTGATTTGATGAATCTCTAGGTTATGCTATGCTCGCCACAAGTGTAGCTACCATTAGTCACCATAAATTGCTATTAAAATACCCTTGGCTATATTCCCTCTGCTGTACCTTTCATTCCCATGACTTATTAATTCCATAATGGGAAGCCTGTACCTCCCTAAATCACTCATACATTTTGCTCATCTCCATACTTCTCTCTCCTCTGGCAATCACTAGTTTGTTCTCTATATTTATGGGTCTGCTTCTGCTTTTGTTTGTTTGTTTGTTTGTTCATTTTGTTTTGTAGAGTCCATGTTTAAGTGAAATCGTATGGTATTTGTCTTTCTTTGTTGGACTTATTTCACCTAACATTATACCCTCTAGATCCATCCATGTTGTAACAAATGGCAAGATCAATTCTTTTTTATGGCTGAGTAATATTCCATCATATATACATATATTCTTTGGGAAAATGTCTATTCCGATCCCCTGCACGTATATTATTCAGATTATTTTGGGGGTTTTGTTGTTGTTGTTGTTTGTTTATTTGTTTCTTTGGGTATTGGGATATATAAGTTCTTTATATATGTTTTGGATATTAACCCTTTATCAGATATGTCATTTGCAAATATCTTCTGCCATTCAGCAGGTTGCCTTTTGTTTTGTTAATAGTTTCCTCTGCTCTGCAAAAGCTTTTTATTTTGGTGTAGTCCCAATAGTTTATTTTTTGCTTTTGTTCTTTGGTTTTGATGGTGATGAATAGTAAACATAAGGCTGATACTGTGAGAAGATCTAATCATTGATACTCTTGGTAGTTTAGGCAAAGTCTTGGGGGAATTAATCCTAGACAAAATGAAGAGTATTGAAGGATCTAAAAGGAAGAGAAAAAAGCAAGTTCACATTTTACTAAACTCTCTCTTAGAACCATGAAAAGGATCAGTTAAGTGTGGGGAGAGGTAGTTTGTTGAAAAAAGCAAAGATATCAGTTATATGACTTTTGTGCTAAAGCAAATGAAGAATAGAATCAATAGAATACTATATTGGGGTAGTGAAAAGGGAAAGAGACAAGACTAACCAACATACACCAAAGCAGTAGAATCAACATGAATTGAAGCCTAATTAAATATGAGAAGTGATGGAGAAAAATAAGCTAAGGATAAGCCCCAGGTCTCTTATAGAGATACTTGGCAAATAGGAAAAAATACAGATTTGAACAAAATAGAAGTTTAGTTTTATGTGTAAAGAATGGGTTGTTTCTGTGGGTAACAAAAAAAAAAGTTGATGGCATTATTGGAAACAAAAATGAAAAGGGTTGCAGGATGGAGGAGTTAGTTTCATAGTTTCATAGAGTTATGCATTGTAGGGAGGTAAATAAGGTGAGGACTAAACATTCCTTATTACATTTCTGTTAATATCCCCACTTACCCTCCCTTGAACATTTAGTGTAATAACTTATTGCTGCATCATGGGAACAAAGCAGAACCTTATGATATAATGCCATGAGATCTATTTTCACAAATCAACTTATTTTTAAATAATACAATCAGCAACAGATTGCAAGTTTTGTATTAATTTATATTTTCAATGGCTGCTGAAGAAAAAAGAAACTCAACTTTCATTAGTTTTCCTTCTGTCTTTCAGCTCAAAATGTTTATATATGTGTGTATGTGTTTATTTGTGTTTAATTTATTCATTCAATCACTTATTCACTCAATCACAAAGGTTAGTAATAAAATGTTGGCAACTCTAGGAGGCATGTATATTCAGGTCTTGAATGGTATTCTTCAATTCCAAGGAGATGCATTCTTCCATGTGTCCTACAATATCAGACGAGGCTGGTAACCATGTTTTAGTTTTAGTTTCTCTGCTTGGCTCAACCTACTCCACTATCCCTGATATCCTGTCCTAAACCCAATCCATCTTCTTGGTTCATCTTAAAAATAAAGTGAAATTTAGCACCCCACCAATACCAAATGTGTTACTGGGAGGTAACTGGATAACTATTTTTTTTTTGAAACTGACTGAACTCCTCAGGGAGATCTATTGCGCTTTACCAAGCTTTTACTTATACCTGTACTAAGTCTAGGTTATCATTATCGGTATAAATTTTGAGCCCATTTTCTTAAAAGCACACAATTCTGTCCAGTAGCAATTCTTTCAACCTTTGGATTCCTCCAGAAACCCTTTTGCTTAAATCTTTCCCCAATTCTCCTCTGGATTGTCATAGCCTACAACTTAGAATCCCTCCATCTAGAAAACAATTGAGCTCCTAGAGAGTTTCTGTGACAGAAAAATACAAGTTGTTCCCAATATCCATCCAAACTTTCTTCCCTAATAATGAGATGTGTTAGCTAGTGCCTAGCCCACTGAAATAAAGACACCATTTTCAAGCCTCCCTTGAATTTGATGTAGCCTTGTGAATAGCTTCTGACCCATGAAATGGAAATGGAAGGATCCCGTGGCAGCTCTCAGAAATCTTCTTTAAAAGAGAGCTGCCAAATCTGCTGTTTATTTCATCATTATCTTGACCCTGTTACCTGAAATGAAGCTGCTGCCGTCTTGGCATATAAAGTTGAAGACAACAGGACGGAGTTAATAGAACAATGATCTGACAAAAACTTTGTTCTCCAACAGCTTTGTGGTATACCACTGCTACCGGAAATCTAAATGCCTTACTACTTTACTTAAAATATATGAGAAGAAATAAACTGTGATATTATTTTTATTATGCTACTTACTGGGTATTTTATTATGCTACTTACTGGGTATTTTATTATTATTAGTCCCATTACAATACCCTTTGCATTGATGCAACTATTTTCCCTTTCTTATAAATACATTGTGACATAAATGTAGGTCAGTTTCATCCTAGAGCCATAAATCAGCAGTATATTTTAAAATATTAAATAAAATGCATGACAGATTGAGGCATAATAGAATTACCCCCATCTAAACGCAAATTTGTTATCAACAAACTTACAAAAGCTTAAGTAAATCCAATAATAAGCAACTTGTTGACTATCAAATGATTTTTGGAATTACAAAACATTTAAGATTTCTCAAAAAATTGTTTCTTAATAACATTTTAATCTAATGATCAATCTGTTTTTAATTTAAAAAAATAAAGCCTGCCCATATCAAAAAAATTCTAATATATGAACTCCATATTCATTTGACATGTAATTACTTTGAATAATACATTAAGACTAAAATACATGTAGCACCTACAATAATTCAACTTATTAATGGAAGTCTGGATAAAACAAAAATTCCAGAATAGAAAGAATAGACTAATCAGAAAACTCTCTTCCTCTCTTTTCTCTTTTACTCTCAAGTTTTCTTTGGGCATGTAAGTTTGGTTTATATTATATATTTGACACATTTTAGCCTTCTAATTTTTATTTAGTAAATGAGGTATTCTATTTTTACTTTTGTGAAGCTGTAATGAAAGCTTTGCCTACAAGCTACTGGAGGCAGTAAGAAATTATCTTTGAGATTAGAAATTTTAGGTCTTTGGAATGACCTTAAAAAATAGCATCACCCCATCTCCCAAGGTTCTTATCAGTTTACGAGCTAGAAGAAATTTGCCTTTAGGAGAAAAATCTAAAATATTTTCCTGTTGAAATACTGGGAAAAGGAAAGGAAGGATGGGATTTGCAGAGAACAGGAGAAATAGTTTCATAAAACATGCTGGCAGGGTGCCTGGATGGCTCAGTGGGTTAAGTGTCCTACTTTGGCTCAGGTCATGATTTCATAGTTCTTGGGTTTGAGCCCTGCATTGGGCTCTGTGCTGACAGCTCAGAGCCTGCAGCCTGCTTCAGATTCTATCTCCTGCTGTCTCTGCCCCTCCCTACCTTGTGTTCTGTCTCTAAAACAACCAAACATTAAAAAAACAACAACAACAACAACAAAAAACATGCTGGCTTAATGGACATGTGGCCTCTGTAGTTCCACAAAGCCCTGTGCTAGAGGGGGGATGGGGGGACAACAGGGGGAGAGGGGAAGGGGGAGGGGCAAGCAGGGAGGGAGGGATGTCTGCTTGCTTAAAGATTTGCAATGTCTTTTTGAACCAGGAGACTCTTGGTTTCATTTTTTCACTGAGTCCTACAAACTATGTAGCCAGTTCTGGCATCAGGAATAAGGATGTGTGTCTGTTTGCTCATGGAATTTAGTAACATGCTAGCTTATAATGGAAACCCACATACCCAGCATAGTTTTTAAGGAGTAGAGACAATAATAAGAGAAGATTATTAAAAAACAAAAAACAAAACCTTTGTTGTTGTTTTATTATTTTTTAAAACTTTATTTCAAGGTAATTGTACTTGAACAGTTTGTGTGATTTAAAAAGAACACCACCAAGGTTACTGACAATTTAATCACAGCCAAGGAGCCACAGGGAGAAACTGAATTTTGGCCCTTGTGCATTCTTTCTCATTTTGCAAACCAAGTGATGTCCCAAGGGACAAAGTTGCTCTTTGTAATTCTCATAAAATACCATATATTAACTCAGAAATTGCTTAGCATTAGTTCTTTTTGTTGTTTACTTATTTAGGGTTATATTTTCGGAAACTATAAGTAAAATTGTAACAAGTATAATAGGGAAATATAAATGAATGTACACATGCACACATGCCCATGCATACATATACACACAGAATTCAGTGAGTACAAGAATGTTAATTTTTAGAAAAAGTTAATTTTTGGTCTAATCAACAATTATAATGGCAAGTATGATCACCTTTAATGCACAACAACAACAAAACATTTTACTAAACCTGTCCACAAATTTTGTGAACAATGCTCAATAAAAGGAAGAAAATTTTCCTAAAATGACCCATTAGTGTACAAACCTTAAACTACTAGAACTAATATTTACTATTAAATTACCAAGGACCTTTTCTGCTTCCATATATTCTGTAAGAACCATGAATTATGAAAGAAAACCAGAATTTTGGAATTTCAATGAAATGCTATTAGAAAAGTACACAAAAATGGCTCTTATGTATTAATAAGAAAATAAATAGGTGTACAATTCCCATCATTACATTAACAAACCTACAAAATGACTGGGAATGAATAAAAAATTATACTAGCAGTTTCCCAACATAAGCTTAGCATTTGTTCTTAAAAAGTGTTGGGATATTTTTTCTTGAAAACATCACTTTATTAAGGAAGATTAACTCCAATTGACAGTTTTTTAAACATCAATCCAACTAGCAGAATGAATAGTGATGCAAAAGCATTTAGTTACTTGCTCCAGCATGGTCCACGTTTGGAAGATAATATCTGTGCCCTTTGGATCATATAAATCCAGTGGGGAGGAAAGAGATCCAGACCTGGAAAAGTTAACCTTTTATCTAACAATCAGGCAGAAAAGGGTCCACAAGTAGATTAGGTGTTAAAATCTGCCCTATACTAATTATCAACCATCCTCTTTCTAGGGTTGACCTCTAGTTAATTTATCCTTACTCTTGACTTGCTTTATTTCTATACCTTTACTAAACTTTGCTGTAGTTTTTAAGTTTCAATATATTTTTTATTTACTTTAAAAAAATTTTTTTTAATCTTTTATTTTTGAGAGAGAGAGAGACAGAGAGACAGAGAGAGAGAGAGAGACAGAGACAGAGACAGAGTGCAAGTGGGGGAGGAACAGAGAGAGAGGGAAACACAGAATCTGAAGCAGGCTCCAGGCTCTGAGCTGTTAGCACAGAGCCCAACACAGGGCTTGAACCCATGAACTGTGAGATCATGACCTGAGCTGAAGTTGGATGCTTACCTGACTGAGCCACCCAGGCGTCCCTTATTTATTTACTTTTTTAAAATATTTTTAAAATGATTATTTGTTTTTGAGAGATGGATAGAGAGAGAGAGAGAGACAGAGCATGAGTGGAGGAGGGGCAGTGAGAGAGGGAGGCACAGAATCTGAAGCAGGCTCTAAGCTGTCAGCACAGAGCCCTATGTGGGGCTTGAACCCATGAACCCTGAGATCATGATGTGAGCTGAAGCTGGACACTTAGCCAACTGAGCCACCCAGGTGCCCAGAGTTTCAATATATTTATTATGCACAAGTATTTAACTTCATCCTCCTGTCCCCAGCCATGTATCAAAGCCACAACTCCATTTTGGAGTCAGGAAATTTCATTTTCACAAGAGATGAAAACTCTCTTCTCTGTAACAACAACCTGCTATTTATAGGATCATGGAGGAAACTGGAATCTATCACACTTATACATTGACTTTTAAACAACTCTTCTCTTACTGTTTCCACATTATCTTCTCTGCTACCTGGTGCCCAAGACCCCACTGAACCTGCAGCTAGTTCTATAGGCACCTGGAATGAGTTTCCACTTGAAAAAGCTGTTACTATTCCATTATTTCTACAAAAATGTTTAATCTGTTGTCCATCGCTGGATCTCATTTTTGTTTGTTTTGGTTTCATAGTTGTTGTTTGTTTTGTATGAGTAGGATTATTTTGTTCCATTTAGTTTTCCCTGATGTCATAGTAGGGTGAATGCATATAGTTATTTCACTGTGTTTAAGTTTGTCATTGTCAAGCTTCACCCTGACCTTATGCATAAGGCAGTGATCTCATACTCTTGCACTCTTTCTGGCACAGAAAAGAAATATAGTCCATGCGGTTGGTCATTCTCCTGATGATCTCTCTCTCTCTCTCTTTCCCTCTCTCCAGTCTCTCTCTCTCTCCCCATCACTACCCCCAGTCTAAAGAATGTTATCAGATTCCAGATTTTTTTTAGTTCTGTTATTCCTGATCTTGTGTTAATTAGACATACCAATATCATGATTATCACAATCACACTATATTCTGTTCTTAAAATATATTTTGTTATTGCAATAAGAATAAGGTGTTTTGACGGGAATAAAATACATCAATTACTTCTGATAGGAATAAAATACATCAATTTAATTCTTTAGAGATTTTGCATCTATGGAAATCAGAATTTCCTTCATAAAAGAGAAGTGGTATAGGAGTTCCACTTGGCTCAAGACTACCACATATATTCATTAATCTTACATAAGCATTACTTAAAATTGATTTTAAATTACGATGAGCTTGAAGGTAAGCTTCCCAAATTAATTCTGTTTGGCTTTATGGATACATTTATTTATGTTATAGTTCTCATGGTATACATATGAAGGCACCTGGAATGACATTGTCAATGAAAGCACCTAATCACCAGTCTATTCTTGCATGGGTAAAGGTAAGTTGAAAAGATGTCAGTGTAGAGTTAAAAGTAATAACCACATAACAGACTACCTGTAGTTAAAACATTAGAGAGATCAGTGAGGATTTTGTTCTTTCTTTTTTGATTATTATAGACTCCGTATCTATCTGGGAGCTAGCTTCTCACAACATCACATGTAAATTGATTATCCTGCCAAGGGATCTGAATAGGAAGTTTTATGAGAAACAGTAAAAATAAAATTGGCTTTTAAACATAGAACTTAAGCAAACAAATAAAGTTACGTCTCTTTTCTTCAACTGTTTAAATATAGTCCTGAAAAGATTGTGGTTTGCCTAGACAGTAGAAACACAACCAACAGGTTGACTTGGCAGATCTATTTGGTGTAAAAATTAGGAGGAACTGACTAACAGGAAGAGACTTCCAAAAATCAAAGTTATTCCTCTGCGGCAAAGTATCCAGTTGAGCCCAGGGTCATTTGTTACAGATACTGGAGTTTGGATTCTGCCTTTGGGTGGACAAGTAGAATAGAGGCTCTGAGGCTTCCGCAAACACTAAGATTCCATGATTTTATTATCTCACTGCTCCCACAGTATTCCAAGAGTGAGCTACCATTACAAGGATGGGACCTTGGGTCCTCCAGAGGCTCTGGGGGCTGGGAGAATAGCGGAAGGAGACGTGAGTGGAATCCGCAGGGTCTGAAACACAGTGTGTTTCAGGAAAAGTCTGAAGGTCGGACATGCCCTGAATGTGAAATGACCAAAATCAGTTTAAGCCCGTTTTGTATGCTCAAATCCTAGCTACATTTGTGAGCCTGGTGCACTGTCCGTAGGCAAGCTATTTTGCTCAGCATGTGCTTACTTCCCGACAAATTGTTCTTTTCTTTTAAAGCGGCAGTCGCTGTCAAGAATAAAAGTTCATTTGCATGGTGCACGGCTTGAACATTGTAGTTTATTGGACAATAAGCCTCGCTGACACATCCATTTGAAGTCTTAATCCAGGAGCTTTTGCAGCATTTCTACATGGTGACAATGAGTCTTAAGGAAAGAATTTTATTTGATCATGATTTTAAATTTTATCACTCATTACTTTGGATGTGTGAATGGAACAATAATTTGAATCAAATAATAAAACTATCCCCAAGGTTGTGAAAGTTTTGACACTTCCAGAATAAAACAATTCTCTTAATGGGCTGACCACTGCTTACACCATAAAATGTACTCTTCCTAACATTGGTTGAACTAGTTGGAAATACTCTATTATTTTCTTCAAAGCTGGATCTCTGCCCAGAATATATATTAACCGTCTCCAGCACTGTAGTGTTTAAGAATGAATGTTGCAACTGGTCCAGCCACTCTGGAAAACAGTGTGGAAGTTACTCACAAAATCAAAAATAGACCTACCCTATGACCCAGCAGTAGCACTGCTAGGAATTTACCCAAGGGATACAGGAGTGCTGATGCATAGGGGCACTTGTACCCCAATGTTTATAGCAGCACTTTCAACAATAGCCAAATTGTGGAAAGAGCCTAAATGCCCATCAACTTATGAATGGATAAAGAAATTGTGGTTTTGGGGCGCCTGGGTGGCTCAGTCGGTTAAGCGTCCAACTTCGGCTCAGGTCATGATCTCACGGTCCGTGAGTTCGAGCCCCGCGTGGGGCTCTGTGCTGACAGCTTAGAGCCTGGAGCCTGTTTCAGATTCTGTGTCTCCCTCTCTCTGACCCTCCCCCATTCATGCTCTGTCTCTCTCTGTCTCAAAAATAAATAAACGTTAAAAAAAATTAAAAAAAAAAAGAAATTGTGGTTTATATACACAATGGAGTACTACGTGGCAATGAGAAAGAATGAAATATGGCCCTTTGTAGCAACGTGGATGGAACTGGAGAGTGTGATGCTCAGTGAAATAAGCCATACAGAGAAAGACAGATACCATATGTTTTTCACTCTTAGGTAGATCCTGAGAAACTTAGCAGAAACCCATGGGGGAGGGGAAGGAAAAAAAAAAAAAGAGGTTAGAGTGGGAGAGAGCCAAAGCATAAGAGACTCTTAAAAACTGAAAACAAACTGAGGGTTGATGGGGGCTGGGAGGGTGGGGAGGGTAGGTGATGGGTATTGAAGAGGGCATCTTTTGGGATGAGCACTGGGTGTTGTATGGAAACCAATTTGACAATAAATTTCATATATTAAAAAAAAGAATGAATGTTGCTTAGGGAAAAAAAGAAAAAAATCACTTACTATAAATAAACAAGAAATACGGTTAATTTCTATGGGGGGTTAATTAATAAGCAATAATTTTAGGTGGCAAAGTAAAGAGATTAAAACCTTCAAAAGCATGCATTTAAAAATAAAAGCATCTGGCAATGGCACCTGAAATATGACTGATATGATAATGAAGAATAAAGTATAAAGTATGCTATTTAAAGTGTTTTCTAATTAAAGGGTTTAGGATAGAGAATAGGATAAGGTAGAATTAAGAAAGTAGTAGAACAAATGACATTTCTTCCAAAAATGCTCAAATATAAAACAAAAGACTAGTTTCAACACGTCTATGTCTAACCTGAGCCTGTTGAATTGTACTAAAATTGCAGACCTCCAAGTTTCAGATCAATTATAAAGGATATAATAATGGAAGACAGTGGAAGTGGAATGACCCTTACAATTCATTGGGGTTCCAACTCATCATTTTTTAGTTGAGAAAAATGAAGGCAAGATGTGCAATGAACTTGTTCAAGTTCACATAGAGGCAGAAATCCAAATGATCTGGTAATCTCTGCCCACCCCACTAGCACCCTGCCATTGTCTCTGCATCATTGATTCTCATCCCTCCTCACACTCTCAAAACCTGGATGGCATGGAATACGCTGCACTAATAATACTAACAGTAACTTGATATGTGTGTGCATGTGTGTCTATCATGGGCAAGGATAGAGCAGTGTGGAAGAGGGGAGAGGTGATATTACTTTAAAAGTATCTAGAGAAACTTTGATATTCCTGCAGATAAGCCTCCCTTACTTCCTCTCCTGCCACACCCCCACCAAGTGCCTTTTACCCACATTGGGAATTACTTTCTAGAATTCAATGCATATTTACATAATACACTGATTATATAGGCCCTTTGTTAACCTTCACTCTCTTGAAGAATTAACATTTAATCAGCTACAAAATATTATGGAAAATTAACTGAACCTCTGGTACAATGTAATAAAGAGCCCCCTCAACAACTTTCCAGGCTATTGATTTCAGCCATTCACTTAATCTGTCTGATTTTATTTCCTATTTTACAGAGCCAGTTGTCATTCAAATGAGTTGGCCAAGTATTTGGTCATTATGCAGTCCCAGGTTTAGGGTATAATCTCAGTAGTTGGTAAAGCAGTATCAATCCTCCCTTATGAAGAATGACTAATACAAATAGGCCAAATGTCCAGACCCCTCAGTTATCTCCAAATTAACTTGTAGCTAGGAACATGGTAAAATGTGTCAGTCTCCTTTACTTGTAGGTTTCCAGTCATTGCAAGTGAAATGTTTTATCTAATGCCTAAATCTGTCTATACTACAATAATTTCCCCAAGTTTGTATTATTTTTAAAAATTAGGGGCGCCTGGGTGGCTCAGTTGGTTAAGCGTCCGACTTCAGCTCAGGTCACGATCTCACGATCCGTGAGTTCGAGCCCCGCGTCGGGCTCTGGGCTGATGGCTCAGAGCCTGGAGCCTGCTTCCGATTCTGTGTCTCCCTCTCTCTCTGCCCCTCCCCCGTTCATGCTCTGTCTCTCTCTGTCTCAAAAATAAATAAACGTTAAAAAAAAATTAAATGAAAATATTCCTCTAAACTACTGAATCTTCTTCACACCAGTTTTTATGTTATAAAATGGAAGCATTGTCCAATGCATAAGTTAATATGATCATTAAAGCAGAAAAATACACTTAAAGTAAAATTACTACAGAACTGTAAATTATAAATACTTTATAGACAGAAGAAACAAGTTACGGGAACTATGGAATCAGACAGAACTGAGATTTAATTTCTAGATCTTTAATGATTATGTGGCTTTAGGCAAATGCCTTACCCTCATTCTCAGTTTCCTCTTCTGTAAAAAGGCAGCAATAAAGTAACTATATCATAGGGGTCCAAGAACAAAAAGAGTTATAATCTATGTAAATGAACATATATATACGTATATATACACATATATGTGTATATATATATATATATGTGTGTATATATATATTTTAGTATTTCATTATTTAGTATTTTCATATTTTAGTATTTCATATATATATTTTAGTATTTCATTATCCAGGGTAAATAATATTTAAGTAAAATGCACAAAATTATTGTTGATTCTGATCACAATGTTAGAAGAGTCCCAATGAATTAAATATGTCTAGCATGTTTATAGAAAGAATTAATTCCACATCTTCCAAACGGCCATTCATGTAGTGCTTTTAAAACCTGTTGTGGGGCGCCTGGGTGGCTCAGTTGGTTAAGCGTCCGACTTCGGCTCAGGTCATGATCTCACGGTCCGTGAGTTCGAGCCCCGCGTGGGGCTCTGTGCTGACAGCTCAGAGCCTGGAGCCTGTTTCAGATTCTGTGTCTCCCTCTCTCTGACCCTCCCCCGTTCATGCTCTGTCTCTCTCTGTCTCAAAAATAAATAAACGTTAAAAAAAAAATCTTTTTAAACCTGTTGTGTGTGTGTGTGTGTGTGTGTGTGTGTGTGTCTAAGCATGTACACAATTTCTTAAGCCCTAAAGTTCTAACATCTCTGTTTAAGTTCCAGTATTATTACTTCATTTGTGCTATTTTTTCTCAAATTAATTATAAAGATTATTGGAAACCCGACAGCATAATGATCCCTTTGATATTCACCAGACGTATTATCTCTTATTTATTGAACATGAGCTTTCCATTTTTAATGTAACATTTTTCACCCCATCTTACTGCATGTCTTAGGTAAATCATTCAGTTATCTATCTACTCAGGAATATTGTAAGGTGTTGGTAAGCCATTATCTAGTAAATTGGATCCCTGTAAACAATATACCACAATCATTCAGGCCCAACAAAGTGAGCTTTTTGCTCAAATGATCTGGATAATTGCCTTAGCTATTTTATTCTTTCCATGTAAATAGATTTTGTGTTACTTAGAGGAATAAAGTCTTTTTGAGTTCCCAATTTTAGTGCTAAAAACAGAAAATTATAAATATATGGAAAGGTCTATGAGGTATTTCTCCACATAGTTCATACAACATAATGGAATAACTGAGAAATGAGATCAAAACTCACCATTTCATCAGAATAGATGGTTGTTGAACAATGCCCAGATGCACATGATGTGTCCCTATCCCACTAAGGAATCAGAATGAAAATGCTAGAATGAACTATAAATTGTCCAGAAACATCCACAAATGGATTGTTTTATCATGCAATTGGTACATGCACTAACATTTAAAGTAGCCTTCATTTGTCATGAAGTAGAAGGCTGAAGCAGGTAAAATAAGATGTGCTCCTTCCTCTGCTTAGAGAATGTATTTTGAGAACATTAAAAAAAAATCTTCCCTTCACTTAGAGTGGGTCTTTCTAAAACAAAATGTTACTATCACTTACCTTCCCCCACAACCCAACTAAAAACACTTCAATGTCTTTCTATTGGTCTTAAAATAGACTAAAATCTTTAATATGGTTTAATAAATCTCAATCTAACCTGGCCTGTACCTTTCTCTCCAGCCTTATCTCTCACCATCCTTCCTTTCCTCTCAAAACTCCAACCAAATAACATTCTCTCAATTGCTTGTAATAATGTGTTCTGTCTCATTGGTAGCTGTGTCCTATTCCTTCTATCTGGACTGCTTTGCTCGTTGCCTAATTAACTCCTATTTGGTCTCAGGCAAGTGTTAGTCCACAGGGAAGCCTGACCTCACCTCCATTCATGTTTCCAGAGCATCACGAAACTTTTTTGAAATTTTACAGTTTTGTATGATTATTTTGTTACTGTCCATTTTCCTTACTAAACCATAAGATTCATGCCTCCTTTTGGCCACCAGTAGCCTAGTTTGTAGCACCTGGCATAAAGTGGGTGCTCCGTGAAATTAGTTGAACACATTATATTAAGTATCATATAGAAAAAACACATGCCCCAAAGACCACATATTTTATAATTTTATTTATGAGAATGTGTGGCAAAGGCACCATCTATAAAGAAAGTAGATTAATGGTTGCCTAGGGCTGACAGTGGGAATGGGGATTACCTGCAAAATGGAATGAGGATTTTCCTGAAAAATGGATAATGTTCTAATCCAGTATTATGGTGAAGGTTTCATAACTCAGTAAATTTGCTATAAATCATTGATTTATACATTTGAAACAAGTGAATTTTATGGTATATGAATTGTACCTCAATAAAGATTTTTTTTTAATGTGCAGTATGGTCTGGCTTTCCTGTTAGCCACGATGTAATCCCATTTTAGAAAAGTTTAGTTCATGTCCACCTGTAAGAAATATGTCAGTATACTTTGTGATTCTCTTAGATCTTTTTATTTGTTTTTGTGTGCCTCTTTATACCTTCCCTGGGCCTTTGCCTTAGCAGCTTGTATCTGAGACTTTCTCTGGAAGACTTCAGGCTACTGGAACCACTCTGTCCACCTGGTGAAAAGAGCTCAGAGTGCCGGAGGTTTTATAGTTCCCAGGGTGTACCACAGCCGATTGCTGACTGGTGCTTGAGGAAGGAAACAGAGCTTCCTTCCCTCCACTGGGGACATACTCTGGGCTGTAACTTATGTTCCAATAAGGCTGAAGCCACCTTTCCAAGGTCTTTGTCAGGAAATGAACCCTTCTTAGCATACTTCTCTTTCCTTTCCTGCTTCCTGGACCAAACATTCATCTGGTTCGATGAGCTCTTCCTTAAATTCCTTGCACATCAACCCACGTCTTGGAGTCTGTGTCTGACAGAAGCCTACCCAAAACATTGACCTTCCAGGAATATGGGCTTTGAAGATTTGAAGTTTCAAAAATATGTAGAGCAATTTACTATTAACTTTTTTTTATCATATATCCTTATAAGTGCCAGACTTCTTCACATACTCTTTCTTCTGTAGGCGATATCCTGAATTGTTCTTCCCGCTTATCTTCTCTTAGACACATTTCAGATCCAAGGTAGGAATTATCTTCACCCAAGGGGTGTTTCCCATAGCTTCCAACATGGATTCAGCATCTCACTTTTAGATACCACAGCCTCTGTGCTTTCATTTTCATAGCATTGAATACACTTGAGAGGAAATTCCCCCTTCAGTGCTGATCTCTTTCTCAACTGTGAATCTAAGTACAGAGATTTTTATATTTATCACACCCTAGTGCCTAGTGCAATGCTTAACATATAGTAGGTATACAATTAACACTTTTCAATTCAAAATAATTTAGTAATCTGTATTTATTAATATGAAAGGCTATTTAATATATAAATATATTTCCAGAGAGTTGTAAAGCCATTTATATGTGTATACAAATACATACATAAATTATATATTATATAATTTTCCATTAATTCCATGCATTTATTTAAAAATAAAATGAAATAATGGGAGGACATTTATGACTTATAGTTCAACTTTATATAATATTTTTTCTCGAGTTAATAGTTACTATGTAAGAAAGAAGAAGTTATTACAGTGTAAAAAGATAGAAACTCAATGACTGAGTTGAAGAATCTATGGGCTTTACAAATTGCCAGAATGTTGTTGTCACTGTTCATACTGACTGTTGATATTGCCTATTAAGGGAGAATCTTCAGGATAGGTTTTATCCTGAGATGTCAGAAACCACCTTCTCAGCTTACTCATAGGCTGATTTCATACGCCACATCATTTAGTTATTATCAAAAATATATAAATGAATAAAATAACTTTTTTAAAGTTTCCGACAGTTGCTGTAAATCAACAAATTGAAATCAGGAAGGTTGATAGTCATTCTTTAATGGCTGAAAATCTTATCATGGCTCTAGAATGGTATGTACGTATTGTTTTTCATTTGCCAAAGTTGGCAGTAGATATAGGACAGTTCATTTACTATTTATTTTGAGAGGGGTGTGTGTGTGTGTGTGTGTGTGTGTGTGTGCACGCGCGCGCTATTGTGTGTATATATAATTGTGCTAACATCAATTTTTAAATATTGAAGATTATTGGTAATTTGATGAGTCTAAATTCATTGCCATAAATATTATATTGCTCTATTTCTATTATTTTTGGCCATGATCAGGCTGTAAGAAGCTACAAAGTCACAAAATGCCATAAAGCTGAGAGCTAGAACAGAACAACTCCAGAGTGCTGAGAACTAACTTCCGGCAAAATCTCCAGGCAGATTACACCTAAAAACCTTATTCTTGTGAAATGCTTTCCTTCAGAACATTTCAGCTGGGACATATATGATTTCACCAGCTAAATATTTTTACTTTATACTTTGGACTGTCAATTCGCAAATGTCACATTTCCAACATTACTGAACTCTGAAAATAATAATAATGCAAAAAAAGTAAGAGGGAAAGAATTCATCATTTCTACCTGGCAGACTAATAGGTACAGATCTTAGGTGGTTGGCATAGAAAATTTTCCTCTTGGGTGTTAACTGCAGCATAAGAGAGTAATCAACAAACCATTAAACAGAAGTTGTAGTTTTCTTCTTTCCTTCCTTTTCCTCCTTTCTTCCTCATTCCTCTTGTTTATCTTTCTCTTTATTCTTTTCTGGATATTTCTTTTTTCTTCTCTTTCACTTTTCTTCTTCTGGCCCAATTCTTTCTTCATCTGGTTTCTCTTTTTCTCCTTTTGATATTTATATCACTTCTGTTCTTCCTCTTGCATTTTTCTTCCCTCCTGTTCCCTCCCTCCCTTCCTTTTTCTCCTTTTTCTCTGCCTCCTTCTTCACTCTGTATTATTAAGAAATCTTTTCCACACCAGCAGTCTAGGATTTGAGAACGGATATTATCTTTTAGATCAACATTCCTTGAAGTTTAGAAAGTTAAGTTTAAAGCAAACAAAACAAAACAAAACATTCTGTTTTTAAGGGAAAGTGAGAACTACAGACCATTAAACAGCAAGTAACATTGCTGATTTGGTAACTTTACTGAAATAACCAGTAAATCTAATTAATGTAGTTGATTCAATAGGCCATTGGTTCTCAACACAAACCTCTTTACACTTAAAAATATATAAACTTTAGTCTCATGCCAGATCTTTAGAGGTAAAATACTTAGGGTGGAGGCTAAGTCGTGATTATTTTTTAAAAGCTCCATGGCTGATTATAATGTACATTCCTTATTTCAAAATGATAGGATTTATACCTTATGTCAGGTAAATCAAACAGCAGAACATATGACATTCCCCATGTTTCATGTCGATAATTAAGGGATCAAGGATACAATCAATAGTCATTCCAAGACTAAGTAGACTGAGAAGCTTCCTGATTCTGGTTTTCCTAGCCTGACTCAGCTAACTGGAGATGAGCCCAACTAAGCCTAATAAAAAGAAGAACTCTTAGGGCAGCTGAACCTCCTTTTTCTCCTATTCCTCCTCCTCCACCACCGCCACCTCCTCTTCCTCCTCTTCCTCCTCTTCCTCCTCTTCCTCCTCCTCCTCTTCCTCCTTTTCTCCTCTTCCTCATCCTCCCCCTCTCTAACCAACTGTATCCCATCTTAAGGAAATCATTACTTATCTGCAACACCTGTATAACTTGTAGGCAATGAATTAAATGAGTCCACTGATTGCAGCATGTCTCCTTAAAGTATTTCTCAAACTTTGGTATAAAGAAAGGCCACCTGAGGATTTTGTTCAACTGCAGATTAGGAGGAGTAAGTCTGAAGTCGGGCCTGGGATTCTGCTTTTCTAAAAGCTCTCAGGTGATGCAGACACTGCTAGTCCATGAACCATTATTTGAATAGCTGAGACCTGGAGTACCCATCTATGGTCTGCCTACTCCTTTATTTTCCTACTAGGTTAAATTTTTTGTATTCCATGGAAGGTCATTTTTGAAAAGCTATCATATGTTTCATGTACTGTCATCAGTTAGAATTAATGAGATATAATAAGGCATGGCCTCTGCTCTTAAGGACAAATTACAATCAAGTTGGAGAAGGAAACTAAATGTGAACTTGGTGTCACATGACTGACTAGGGCAATGAATATAAGAAGGTGAAATAGCTCAGTTATGTTATTGTAAAACAATCAGCAAACAGCAGCATATGATTGGCTATTCAGTGGTACAGACTATCTGTGGAGTAAAGTTTCGGGAGTGAGAAAATTTACTAAATGTGGATGTAGGAAATCAAAGGTAGACAGAGAGATTATGGCTAAGAAAAACAAGAATGACATTTCAAAATGAAGAAAGATGAAAAGCACTATACCTGGACTGTGATTGCTTCCTCTACTCCACAATGAATTCTTTGAGGACAGAGAAAACACCTGTGCTTTCCAGTGTATGCTGTTTGCTCATTTAGCAATTAGCAGGGGCTAGTGAACCACATGAATTCAGAAAAGATAAAATAGTGAGAATGGTTAATTATATCAAAGGGTAGATTTATATGGAGATATAGTGAAATGACTAAATGTGAACTGAGATGATAAGAATAGAATTTTGGGGAAAACTGATTAATATCTATCTATGTCTTTTTTAAGTAATTATTTTTAATGTTTATTTATTTATTTTTGAGAGAGAACAGAAGAGGAGCAGAGAGAGGGGGAGACAGAGAATCCCAAGCAGGCCTCATGCTGTCAGCGCAGAGCATGATGTGGGGCTCAATCTTATGAACGATGAGATCATGACCTGAGCCAAAATCAAAAGCCTGATGCTTTACTGACTGAGGCACCCAGGCACCCCTCTATATCTATGCTATCTACCTGCTTACCTCTATATATGTATTTTTAAGAAAGGAATAAAAAGGAAGGAGTTCAGAATATTTAGTAAGACCTAAGAGTTTTCAAGTTCTGGGTTTGATATGGCATTAAGTTTAGGATCTAATCCATGGACATAAAATTAACAAATGATAGATGAAGAGATATTGTAATCTGAATACAAACTAAAATTTATAGAGTGATTTTTTCACACTGCAGGGTGTCTCAGAGGAGCTCACATAATTAAGATAAAAAAGATGTTCAAAACAAAATTAAGTGTAATTGATTTTATCAAGAAATGAAAATGTTGAAGTTGGACACTACTTTCTGATTGGGGTATAAGTCCTGGGAAAGTACTGCCAGAATTTTGACAACCCCCATTCCCCTCTCGGTCCATGTTCTCTCTCTGTCTCTATCTCAGTTTTGAACAATTTGGCCATATTATAACATTCATTAAAAATAGCATTCTAAGTCAATTATTAATGGATTTCTAGGTGATTTGGAACTGATTGTTGACCTTTTAGAAACTAGGTAATTCACTTCAAATGGTTAAATCAACTTTCTTATTCAGGGACAGCTGACTCATGGTGAACATATATAACATGAAGTTGGTGGTGTGCATTCACCCACCTTTCAGTGATGGCATATGCCATTGAAAAGTTGATTTATCTTTCTCGTTTAATAAGGTGAAAAATACTTTGCATCTTGCCACATGTTTGTGCACTGATGAGTCATTTTGTCCAATGTCCTGGAAAATCTCCCATTGTATGACAGGGTAATAAAAATGGTGAGAACATGAAAATCCCAACCATGCTGGCTGTTATTTTTAAATATACAAATGATTGCTTGCAGAAAGCCACAGAAAAGCATGGTTAAATTGTATGACTTAGATATTTCAGGAATATGACAGATGCAGACATATTTTAAGGAGCTGTAATACATCTCTTCCACCATAACTCAGTTCTGGGGTGGAAATTAGAAAGTTATGGGGTCTCTGGGTGTGACAGATTATTGGTTTCAGCTGAGCTCACGATCTCACAGTTTGTGGGTTTGAGCCCTATATGGGACTCTGTGCTGACAGCATGGAACCTGCTTGGGATTCTCCCTCTCTGCCCCTACCCCACTTGTGCTCTCTCATTCTCTCTCAAGAATAAATAAACATTAAAATTTTATTTTAAAAAAGAAAGTTAAGTGGTAGTAATCACATTGTATGATAAGCTCTAATTATTAGGAATTCCAAATTACCTTTATTTAAAAAAAAATGTTTATAGGGGCGCCTGGGTGGCTCAGTCGGTTGGGCGTCCGACTTAGGCTCAGGTCATGATCTCGCGGTCCACGAGTTCGAGCCCCGCGTCGGGCTCTGTGCTGACGGCTCGGAGCCTCGAGCCTGTTCGGATTCTGTATCTCCCTCTCTCTCTGACCCTCCCCCGTTCATGCTCTCTCTCTGTCTCAAAAATAAATAAATATTTTTAAAAAAATGTTTATTTTGAGAGAGAAAGAGAATCCCAAGCAGGCTGTCAGCGCAGAGCTTGACGCAGGACTTGATCTCCCCACCCTGGGATCATGACCTGAGTCAAAATCAGGAGTCAGTTGCCTAATCTACTGAACCACCCAGGCAGCCCTCAAATTGCCTTTAATATTTTATTTTAATATCTCCTCCAATACTTCAGCTACCTCATTTTAAAAGACCACTTCTACATTTTTCATGTTTAATTTTTAATAATTTGTTAATTTAAACTAGTTGCTTGATGTTTTTCTAATTTTTAGTTACTCAAACTCAATGAGCAGCATAAAACCACATTTTAAAATGAAATCTAAAAAATCTTTCATAACTGCACATATTACTGGTCTACAACCTGATTCCTGAGATACACACAGACACACACACACACTCATATGTATGTATGTGTGTGTGTATATATATATATATATATATATATATATATGTGTGTGTGTGTGTGTGTGTGTGTGTGTGTATGTACATATATATTTTTTAAACACAAAATTGAATAGTGTTGTGTAGCTGATTTGCATTTTTGTGAACTTAGAACACATATCTTCCAAACAAGCCAGAGCTAATGGTTTGCCAAGCTGCTGATTTGGCCTAGAAGTTTTCTAAGTTCCATCAACGTCAGTAAACAACACTATAGTATGCTGGTTATTGCTGTTTAGATATGATTTGGGGAGTTTTACACAAACATGGCCAGAATGTTTTTTCTAAGCTATCAGCATAGCAGGGAAATACTTACGTTTGTAGAGATAACTGAACCTCAGAAGTGGAGAGGAATATTAATTTTCCACTCTATGGCACTTTTATTAGTTCCTTTTACATACATTATTTCAGATGTTCACAATCACTCTAGGATATTAAGCTAGTTTATTACTGTTCTGAGATTTTAGCTTAATTAATTCATATGTCCAACCTATTATTTATTTAGCAGATGTTTTACCAAATTCTTACATGTGCCTGGGAACTAAGAATGCAAAAATGGGAGTAACAACAGTAGTGATAACATAAAATTTAAAAAAACAGTAATAAAAACAGTCCTCTCCCCTGAATAATTTGCAGCTTAATGAAAGAGACATATAGGAAATGAAACAGTTACATATTGGAATAAGAAAATGCACATAGAATGATGAGAAAGCACCTTTAAAAACCCAGGAGCAAGGGAACCATGAATGCCATTCCCTAGGAAGCAAAATTTAGCTGAGCCCTAAAGTACCAATATTTTTAATAGTTTGTCCTCTTCCATTATTTTGTTTTACTCTTTGGATAACTTCAATATTTCATACACTGCATTATTTTTAACCTGAATTTTTGTTTATAATTCATGCAGAAATATTTGACCACAATTTTAATATTGTTCCATGGCAATAATATTACTGTGAGTTTTCTTTCCTGTGAAGAAGTGGTGTATTTTTTATTTCCTCCTTTAGCCATCTTTTACTTTTATTTATGTATGTGTTATGGCAGGTCTTCTATTTTTTATTATTATTCATCATTCAAATATTTCTTTCCAATACCACTTCTGTCCCATAGCTATTGGTGTTCTCACTAGGTTCATGTGATGGAAAAAGAAGATAAAAATGTCTAGCCCTTTCTTTTTTTTTCCTGCCTCCACAGAAACAGATTGTTTTACTTTATGCTGTCACCGGGATGTTTAATTTAGTTTCCCCTAATTTTCTTTGTTGGGCAAATTCATCTGGAGAGGAAGAAGGTGGCTGTGTTTCCTGAGAGATCACCCCAGATAGAATTAATGTTAACAAGGAGAATGGATTCTGCACCTCTGGGTATATTCTTCACCTGCTATCATTTTCTGAATTTTGCCAACTCTGGGTGATCCTGTCCTGTAGTCTTACCCATTGCTTACAAGTTCTACCAGCCATCTAACAGAACACCATTCAGCCAAGTTCTTTGCCACATCATGACCAGAATCCCTCCCTTTTCTAATACATGCTCCCAATTTTCATCTCTTCCTTCACTAATATCACATTTAACGTCCCTATTTCTATCAACAGTCCCTTCAATTCAATCTAGGCTCTTTCTACCATGCACTTCAAAATTCTCACTATCTCTTTCGATTACTCAATTTCAAACCATTTATACTATTTGATGTATTTGTTGCAAAAGCACCCTATTTCCCAGTAACAAAATCTGTATTAGTTTCTGGTATAACAGAGTACCATAATCTGGGTGGCTTCTCTGGAAGCTACAAGTCTGCAATCAAAGTGTCTACAGGGCCTTGGTCTCTCCAAGGCTGCAAGGGGAGAATCTGGCCCATGTCTTTCTCTTAGCTCTGGTGTCACTAGCAGTCTTTGGTGTTCCTTGTCTTGCAGCTTCATAACCCCAGTTTCTGCCTCCATGGTCACCTTGTATTCCCCACTGTCTCTGTGTTTTCACATGATTATCTTCTTTCAAGAACACCAGTCATGTTGGATTAGGAGCCCATTCCATTCCTGTGTGACCTCCTCTTAACTCAGATACTTTTATCTGTAATGACCTTATTTCCAAATAAGATCACAATCTGAGACACTGACAATAGGACTTGGACATATCTTTCTGGAAAGACACCATTAAATGCATAACATACAGCATCAGGCTGTGTGTGTATACACACACACACACACACATACACATATACACATATACACATACACACATATATACATATATATGACATATATATATAACATATATATATATGACATATATATATGCATGTATATCCATGCAGCCCTAATTTGCAAACATTTTCCTGTGAGTAATATTCTTTAATGTTGGATTGTATTGCTTCCTTAATTTCTTGACGTCATGTTAGCTGAACAACGTGAATTCTTTTACACATACACCAGGTCACAAGCTGAAAACTGCAGTAAATATTACATACAAGGTAAAATGTCTCAAACAAAAGAATATTATCTTAACCCCAAAACAATGAGGGTGGTAATCCTGGATTATTTTTTCTAAAGATGTTTGTATTTAACAGTGCTTTCACACACTCTATAATATCACAAAACAACTCTGTAACTTTTTTTTTTTTAGAAAGTAACCCACTTTGTTAAAAAGCAGGCTTGTTTTGACAATGAAATAAAAAGAGAAATTTACTAATAAATCCTAACAATATTAAAATAAGATACTCTTCACGATTTAAAAATGATTCATTATTGTGAAATAAGTGGAGAGAAGATATATGTTAAAGTACACGTAGGGATTTTATAGGAGGAAAATGAGAAACTATTACCAGTATTTGCCACTGGGGATGGCAAAAGAGAATCAGTTCAGGAGTTATGTTTACTTTATACATTTTACAATATTTTGATTTTTGTCTGGATGTGCATGAATTACTTTTGCATTATATAGATTGAAAACAAAATAAAATTGGAAAATTACATAAATTCAGTAAAAGCCGAAAACAAACGCAAATGTACAGGAAATCAAACTGTAACTTGTATTTATTCATGCATACTATTTAATGACAGTAGTTGAAATTCATTAAGATAATGAGACCAGAGTGTAAGAATCAAGTTTTCAAGAAAAAAGAATGGGAAGACAAGAGGAAAATGCTTTTAGACATATTTAATTGCCTTGGTACTCATTTCATGAGAGCTCCCCAAATACCCTCTGATACGTAGTTTTTCACAAAGAGAAGACATTACGTCTCTATATTATATAAATTTATGTCCCAATTGAAACTAATGTATTCAGATTATAACTGAGCCAACCCACTCTGGCATTCCTCCTTGAGAGTCTATGGACTGAATTGGAAAAGCAGTGAGACTTATAGCACGATCTTTAGACTTAAACTGTCTTTTATCCTTGTGTTATTGTGTTATTATAGTGTTATATACTTTATATTGTGTTATGATAAAATATGGTTTGCTGAATATTGAAATGAAGGTGACATTTTCTAAAATACATCTTTAAGAAATAATGGAACAGCACAACATCTGGGGTTGACCATGAATTCATTCATTCACTTTTTTTCTTTAATAAATACTCATCATTAAAAAAAATAGCTTTTAAAATTTATGGAGGGAATGGCAGACACTGTGTTAGGAACTGAAAGTCCAAAAGTGAAACATGCACTCCTTGCATTTAAGAAATGTTGACATCACAGTAGAAATAAGGCAATATGATAGAAATGATACGTGCAAAAGAAGAACCTTAGTCTTCATTGGCCTTTAATCACAAGTGCAAAGAAAGTAAATATAATGTTCTGATATTACCCAATATTGGGGGGAGATAAACGTAAACAGTTTGAAGAATTTGGGTTCTCATATGAGGCAGAATTAGTCTCTTCTATTTAGCATCCCATAGTAATTTTTTTAAAGCTCTTATATAGCCATCATATTTTGTGTAGTGTTTTATTTTATTGTCCTTGTCTAGTTGTCTGTAAACACATAGAAGAAATGGAATCTTGTTTAACGCAGTAGTGATTACCACACTCTTTACTTCAACATTAGTCACACTGGTCAGTTGGGCATTTCCTTCCTGTTAATATTTTTAAATCTTAAAATTTATAAGTAGATGACACTTATTTTTTAGGTAACAAATTAAACCATGATGGTGATATTCATTTTTTTGACAAGAATTGGTTACTTCCTATAAATTAATAAACTTACAATATCATTAATATTAATAGAAGATATAATTTTCACTTGTTGCACAACCTGTTGTTTAAATGGAACTCAAGCTACACAGAATTTAAGCTTCAGAAAACATTTGATACCTCATTGTGATATAAGTCCTAAAACTAAAGTTCAATGTTATGTGCTGCCTTGACATACGGCTTCGAATGTTCTAGCCCCAGGTTCCTATCTCCACTCTGCTCTCACAGATAAGATCTGCAGCCAAGTAAGCTCTTTATCAAAGGGACCAGGCACAGTCCTTGATTATTCCTAAGTAGCAGGTTCCAGTTCCCTGTCAGCCTGTGGAACTATCCAGACTCGCCAATTACATCCTCTCATGGGAAACAGGGGCATCTCCTACAGCCCCTGGTTGTTCAATGTTTCTTTTCTTTTTTTTTTTTTAATTTTGAAATATTTATTTACTATTTTTGAGAGAGAGACAGAGTGCGAGAGGGGGAGAAGCAGAGAGAGAGGGAGACACAGAATCTGAAGCAGGCTCCAGGCCCCAAGCCATTGGCACAGAGCCCGACACGGGGCTCAGACTCACAAACTGTGAGATCATGACCTGAACCGAAGTCGGACACTTAACCAACTAAGCCACCCAGGCGCCAGTTGGTTGTCCACTGTTTCTAAGTGCAACCTGATGCATCCCTGGGTAGCATCCAGTGTCCTTCTCCCCCAGGCTCTGAATATGATGAAAAAACTATTGTCAATTTAATTTGTCCAGCGTCAGATGCCCTATGTTGGGCTGTCCTTCCTTCACAATATTTACTGACAAATATTATAGTCAATCTGTGACTTAACTGAGGAAGATGTAGGTGACACTCCACCTTGGGTAAGAGGCAAGGAATGGGTACATTGTTTGTAAAGAATTTGAAAACAATAATAAAACTGACTAAAACCTGGCTTGTTATTGTTGGTGTTGTTATTTTGTTGTTTAAAACTCCTCTGATGGGATGGATTATCCTTTTCCCCACCCTCACCCACCATTGTATGCTGGAATAGCTAATTCATTATGCAGTATGCTTATCATCTGCTCTCTAGTAAAGGCAAAGTCATCATGGTAGAATGTGACAATGTTGGAGAATTCGTTTCTAGTAAAAAACAAAACAAACAAACAAAAAAACCTTAAAATCTTTAGGGTTGTGGACAACATATTCGTGTTCATAGAAATGCCACTTATTTTTAGGTGAAGAATTAAAGGTGTCTAAGTGGAGATTATGCTCTGGTTGAAAGTGAGGGTTAAAAGCAGAATACAAGCCCCATGGGAGATATTATTCAGGAAATCTTCCAAAAGTTTGGAAGGAAAAGCGTATATATAAGTGATGAGGTTTTTGAGGTGATAGTTGGTTTGAGGGGTCTGGAGCCAGTGGCCAAGAAATAATTATTCAAGATGTCTTCGGTGCAAAAAAGTCATTTTTTTAAAGCACGGGGGCAGGACCTGTGCACAGGAAGAGCTGCCCAGGGACCATGAGGAGAGACTGGTTATATACTATGGAGTTGGGAAAGGTAAAGTCCAGGGGAAGTTTCCAATGAGATTTCCACATGCTAAAGAAGACTCCCAGGATTGTGGAGGCCTAGCTATTGTCAAGCTAAGGTTGCTTCCCTCTAGCAAAGCATCAGCATTAAGATAGTAGGGAGAAAGATTTTTCAGTGTCTGCCTCAAGTATTTGTCAATGGGCTGCAGATTATCTGCCATTTCCTTCTGCCTTTGTTTCCCACATCATAAGGACTACACGACCATCATCCAAAACCAACAAATAAGCCACTAATGAACAAATTTGAGAGTAAATATACCTAACATAAAAGCAATGCAACTGCCTTTAAAAGAGACAAAGATAAATGTTTTTTTTTGTTTTGTTTTGTTTTGTTTTTTTTTTTTCTGGCATATCCAAATGGAACCATTAGCTTTAGAAGCATAGACTTCTGAGTCCAAAGTACAGAGTACAAGTCCCATCTTCATTATATGTCAGTGGATCATTAGGAAAATGAGAAAACTAACACTGAACGGAATTACTTCAAAGAAGAGACGGTTTGATATGAAACATCTGGTGGTACCTGGTGTTTGCTAAGGTTAGTAAAATGCAATCATTAGCATATTCCTTAATGGGTAGCATTACCTCCTTACTTGAATGCTGGAAAGCATCCCCTGGCAAACAGTCAAGATCAATCGATAAGGAATAAAAACAAACAAAATAACCAAAAATCATGGAAAATATTGTGGGGGCAGGGGGACAGGTATAATAGAATATCTGTGTAAAAAACTCTGGAGATTCTGAAAGCAGTAGTAAGAGCAGTCTTTAAATTCCTCCAGGACAGTGACTTATAAGGGTACTTGACTGCCCAGCCCTGAGTGACTATTGCCCTATGAAAGGTAAAGGAGAAAGTCAATCACAGTTTAGAAGTCTAGGAAAATATTCTAACTGATGAATAAAGAGGGTCCGACCTACTCTAAGTATAGTGGGAATACTATGAAGGGGCAAATCTGAACCTCATTTTGTTTAATTTTTTTTTAAGTTTATTTATTTATTTTGAGAGAGAGAGTGTGATCAGGAGAGGGGCAGAGAGAGGGAGACAGAATCCCAAGCAGGCTCTGCACTGTCAGCACAGAGCCAGATACAGGGCTAGAATTTATGAACTGGGAGATAGTGATCTGAGCCGAAACCAAGAGTCAGATGCTTAACCAACTGAGCCACCGAGGAGCCCTAAAACTCATTTTGCTTATAATTTTTACTAAATCTGGTGACAGTTCAGAACAAGGTTTGATGAATATAGGGTAAGTACATGTTATCCTGTTACGAATAGGGGAGACAAGTATATCAAATATTTTAAAATTCTCTGGTAAGGAATTGAAAGAAATATGTATGGGGCATGGCAGGGGAGAGAAATTATTACTATAACGAGAGATCTTATTTATACATTTGGCTTATAGATTTAAGAAATTTCATAAGCAGAAAGATAATACTCTTAAAATAAGTTGTGGCTCAGTCCAAGTCCCATGAAAAAAATAAATAAATAAAGTGTGGTAGCCTATGCCAGTTGAGAAGAACTATATATAACCAGTCTCTCCAAGACTTGTTTTAACCGCCAGGTTACACATTTAAGTGTTATTGCCATTTTACACATGGGTTAAATTAACTTAAATTAGTAGGCGATTAATGTAATAAGAATGATATTTTCAATTAATTTTCCATATTTAAAATAAACAAATAGGAAGCTGAAAATTTATGTCTGGCAGCTTTGCAACAAGAAGCAAGTTGCTGGGAGGAGATAAGGAAATCAAGGCAGAAATGAAATAGATATTTTGGCTAAAAGAAGGTTTGGAGCAGATGTCTCCATGTGTCTTCATAAAAGGAGAAGAATAAAGTAATATGAGAAAAAGTATGTCTTTCCATAAGATGTTCCAGTGACACACAGTGGAGTTAAATAAAGAATAAAATAAAAATGAATGAATCAATTAATAAATGGCTGTCCGTTCTGAATTGATTGACTAATATAAGAATTAGATCAATAGATTTTATAGCTCTATTTAATGAACTAACTCCAGAAATGAAAAGAAGGAGAGGACATAGGATGCCTGGTTAAGCACAGTGAATACTGAAATGATTTATTCACTTTTACAAGTTGTTCTTGAGCTCCACCTCAGTGCTAAAACTGTTTTATTACTATTTGGATATAGAGGGAAATTATTTTATCATGCCTCCAAAACCCATTCAGAGTGCTCAAGAAATCTTTAATTATTCAAGATTCACTCAGCATCTTTTGGGTGTTGGGAGAGGTGTATAGTGCAAGGAAAAATTTTAACTTCACCATAAAGGAGGAAGGGGTAGGGAGGAAGGAGTGGGGGGAGACATAATTGAAGCAGGGAGAGAATTGACATTTAAATAAGATAGTAAGGGAAACATAGAAGAAAAGTGATTGATTTATATAGAAAAGTTTCCGAGGCAGTATTTTCACTGCAAAACATTATTTCCTTAAAGAAGGCATCTAGAAAGAGATAATATTTTAAAATATAACAAAATATTTGAAGGAAGTATCATAGTAGAAATAAACATACAGAACACAAGTTATAAAGTTACATATTATGTGGATTTTTGTGTGTGTGCATCTATATTTTATAGGGGTATAAGCAATTGATATAAATATACACATTAAAATATATAACATATATGTATATTCATGCATATGTTTGTATAAGAATATTCAAATGGCATTATACACATATATTGGATCTATATATACTCAACTATAGAGTCTATAAGTAGATTATTTCCAGATTATTTCCAGAATTTAATTGTGACAAATTAAGTGTAGGATAAGCGATGATCAAAGTATGGATAAATGGGCCATTTTGTGAGAACAGAAATAGCAAACAAGTATAAACTGGGAATTACATATTTACTAATAAATGTCCTCAGCAGGATCAGCTTCATGAAATAAGACCAGTGTCACAGAGGAAGGGCCATGCTTGGAGTTTGATGCTTTGTGGCTGTCAGTTTGAAATTATTCATAATTTTCTTTTAACTTAATGAAGTCCAATGGCATAATATGTTCTCAGCTGCCCGCTTCCTTGCTTTGAGTGCATCTCCCTTCACCGGTGGGGTCTTGGGCATAGTACAGGTAGGGTCAGGTACAGGTTCTGAGTACCCACTCATCTGCAAGGTAGGACTCGGGGTGCCCACGAGGGTCTACCCTTGGCCCACGAATTTTCCCATGCCTGAGGGTGTGCAAGAATTAAATGCCAAATACAAAACACCAGGAAAGGTCAAGAAAGAAAGTGCTTTTTTCTTCCATTTAGAAAAGGGTCCTGGCATTTTTATTTTGCACTCGATTGCACAAATTCTATGCCTAGTGCTCTGGCCACTAGTAATTATTAACCTTTCAGAATGCCCCCTCTCCTGATGATAAAAAACAACTTTTATTTTCTTCTCTCTGGATGTCCTCCTCCTGTGAACTGCTCATCCATGCAAGGGCTGGCCATTCAGATACCAGCCACACATTCAGTGTCTGAGGAAGCCGTTCTCTCACACTTGTCTGAATCCCTTTCAGATATTTATGTTGTTATTTTAGTTTGTAGTGTTGTTTTCATTGGAAATTGGGGAGCTAGTGGCTCTTACCTTACTTAACTGTTTTAACCTGTGTTTAAGGGAAAAGGAGTGGTAAAAAAGGGGACAGAGGGAAAGGGGGAATCAATCCCACCACTTTGTTGAAAAGATAGACCAGAATGACATGCTGTTTTAAAATTCTAGTTTTCTGAGCTAGGGAGACATTCTTTGGAAATGCCATGGAGAGTCTAAGAAATGGGCAAGAATAAATATGAAGAAGCTGAGATTATAGTGTACTAGTTCATTTCTGAATTGAGTGACTTGAGTCTAACGTGTGAAGAACTATTACCTGAATGAGAAGAAACAAACAATTTTCTTAGACCTTTTTCACTTATTTATATTAAGTACAGTTTAATAACATATATATATATATATATATATATATATATATATATATATATATATTTAAAAAGTCTTATACCAGTTCTATGTGGTTTTCTGATTTACTCTGAAGCATTTTTTTGCATTAGGATTCTTTTGGCATATTAGCTAATATTTGGGGGGAATGAGTTTAATTCCTCCTTTAAACATTTTTTAAAGTATTTTAATTTTTGCTTTGCAGTTTAAAGTAGAATACTAGCAGCAAAGAGTCACCATGAATATTGGCGAATTGCGATCAGATTAGCAAGAGTCAGGGAAGAATGATACTAAGGGTAGTAGTATACATATCAAGTTAGAATGATCCTAACATCAGGGTAAGGTTGACTCTATGTGATGGCAGAATGTATGACTGATTGTTGCAAAAGATGAATGGATTATTATCATTGCTTTTTGTTTCTTTCTCTTCCATAGTGGAAGATAATTTAGACTCCTGAGAAGGGCCCCTTTGTCAAAAACAACTAACAACTCTTTTTCAGCACAGTGTAAATCAGACCTATTAACACGGGGATAATCATCAGCTTCCGCATTAAAAAAAAAATAATTGTAAAGCATCTAAAACCAGAATAAGGAAGCTGAAGGGTCTAGGTTTTTTTCTGTCTATAATTGCTATCTGACTCTGAGTAAGATGCTAGCTTCTTCTGAGATTATGAGTATGAAAGTTTTTTGAAAACATGGAAAATACACCACATAAATTCAGAACCTTTCACCTCAAGTAGTGATGATGTATTGTTCAACCCATTTACTTTGAATATTTCAGTAAGAACAAATGTAGTCAGATGTTTTCTATGCTGCTATATTATTATTGCTGCAATGTCATTGATTATTTTAATTTTTCAAGTATATTAAATGCCATATGATTCAAGTAAGCTTGACATAATTTACCTTGGTTATAATTATGAATAAGTGTTTGAAATCTCATAAATGTGCTATAGAAAATGGAAAACATTGATTTATTGGATAAATTATTTAATGTGGAACCCCCTAAAACCAGAGTATTATAGAGTTTTAGAGCATGAACAGGAAATTAGGGGAACACTTGAGTTTTATTTATTTTTATTTTTTAATTATTTGTTAATTTATTCATCTTTGAGAGAGAGGCAAAGGGTGAGTGGGGGAGGGGCAGAGAGAGAGGGAGACAGAATCCAAAGCAAGCTCCAGTCTCTGAGCTGTCAGGCTTCCCTGACTTGGGGGAGGGGCAGGGGCGGCTGGAAGTCACTAACCATGAGATCATGACCAGAGCTGAAGTCAGAAGCTTAACCACAGAGCCACTCAGGCGCCCCAGGGAACACTTGAGTCTTAATAGTAAAATGCACTAGCTATTTGTGTGGATATTAACAAGGCTACAGAACCTTTTTAGCTTTGATTTCCTTACCTGAATCTGGGAGTAAGGAGAAGCTGGGATGTGTCCACTATGAGAAAGGAAAACAATTATTATTTTACCACTTCTCCTTCATTTTTCTAACACTCAATTAGTTCATTTATAGATAGATAGATAGATAGATAGATGTAAATAGATATTTACATCTATATATCTAATATATATATATTTTAGTTTTTTCCATTTGTAACTTCGAATAATATATTTAAAATCAGTTAGCCAATATAAAATAGATATAAGAATCACTAGAAAAATAAGAAACTTAACAAATTCACATTTCTTCTTCTTCTTTTTATTTTTTAATATGAAATTTATTGTCAAATTGGTTTCCATACAACACCCAGTGCTCACCCCACCAGGTGCCCTCCTCAGTACCTCTCACGTTTCTTCTTCAAATGCTCCATTCACTGTCAAAATCTATAACATTTAACTTCTATGTTTACATTCCACCATTTTTCAGAATCTTAGCTCTATTTCGAAATGGATTAAATGCTTACGACAAGTCCTTTTCACTGGATTTCTTTATCCATTTCTCAATCATCACCATCAGAGTTCAAACATTAAGTTTGCTTTGTTTTATTTTGCCCCAAAAGGCCTCGTGTATATTACAATTAAGAATCCTCACCCATTTCAGTTGAAGCTCTCAGTCTTTAACCTTTAGACATGAATTTAAAAAAAAGTAAGCATGAAATTCTTGGTCAACACATTGTTTTTCTTAGAACTGTGAAAAACATGACAAAAATCTGTGGGTATTAGATGTTAATGCAAAGAAGGGTAAAGCCAGACTTATAATTCCCTATTATACAGTTGACTCATAAGAACAGCTTAAAGAGCACTAGAACCATAGATATCTCAAATCAAGTGGTTGGTCACCCAGAAGAATATTCTGAAAATATTGACAGTTTTTTTTAATTAAAAAAAAATTTTTTTTGAGACAGAGACAGACAGAAGAAACAGAGAGTGAGCAGGGGAGGTGCAGAGAGACAGAGACAGAATCTGAAGCAGGCTTCAGGCTCCGAGCTGTCAGCACAGAGCCTGACCCAGGCTTGAACCCACGAGCAGTGAGATTATGACCAGAGCCGAAGTTAGACACTTAAACGACTGAACCACCCAGGTGCCCCTAGAGTTTTATTTTTTTATTTTCATTTTTTAAATGTTTATTTATTTTTGAGACAGAAAGAGAGACAGTGTGAGCAGGGGAGGGGCAGAGAGGGAGACAGAATCTGAAGCAGGCTCTTGGCTCTGAACTGTCAGCACAGAGCCTGATGCAGGGCTCTAACCCATGAACCATCAGATTGTGACCTGAGTTGAAGTCGGAGGCTCAACAGACTGAGCCACCCAGGCACCCTGAGAGTTTTATTTTTAATAGCATTACACTTGCTATTAATGAATCATCATTGTTGTTACTGTTATCGTTGCTGTTATTACTAATGGAAAAGTCACAGACTTCTAAAAATACATAATTGACTTCTATTTTTAAAAAAAGCTGAAATGGCAGAATTTTCATTACACAGAAAGACCACGTATGAACCTGGACTCCTTCACTTTTTACTTGTGTTGCTTTGTACAAGTTAGTCGCTTTTTATCAGTATTATTCTAATTCTTTCATAGCAAAAACAGTGGGATTGAGCTATTCCTAAATCTAAATGTTTTTCTCTGTGGTTAAGCCACCTATGTTTGCTAATCAGTACCCATAGTTTCCTACTGTACCTCAGAGACTGGGAGATCAGGACATCATCTTCCTGGGCAGTCACATTTCAAATGGATGGCTCCCAGGTCCTTGAAAGAGACATTCTTAGGTTTTAAACTGTGGAGAGATTTTTAAAAAAGATTTATAACTCAAAGGGGCAGAGAGAGAGTGTGTAATTATAAACTTTCTAAAGTAAATGCTCTAAGAAAAGGGAGATCAGAGGCCTAGGGTCAGTTAGAAGTCTACCTAAATCTTAATCAATCTGAAGGGAATGTTAAAGCCAATTGGTCAGTACTATAAAAATGAAAGTAATGGCAATACATAGTTCAATGGATTTTTGATAGAATTAAACAAAATTATAAAATTAATGTACCATTAGCCTTGGAATTTAATAAATACCTGATAAATTATCATTGTTATTATTATTAATATTATAAATATTTTTATTATTCTGGCACTCAAAGTTTCTAGTGGAAATTTCCAGCTTACACGCAAATGTTATTTATAAGGAGGCCTACTTAATACATACAACAACCTTATGTAATCTGCTCAATCTAACTTCCTGTTTCAAAAACATTATTTGGTGAAGATAAAATAACTAAATTAATAAAAGCAACAGCAGAAAAAAAAACAAAATGAAAAATTTAGTTATTTATTATTTGTTCAATGCCTGATGTTAAATTTTAGAAAACTAACTCACATACATAATACAAATAAAAAGAGAAAACTGATTAGAATTAGAAAAACAATGAGAGCAGTGCATGAAGCAAAGCTTCAGTATTTAAATATAAAATATAAAATGGTAGAAAACTGCTTTTAGGCTCTAGGCTTGGCTAGAATAAGGTTGCTATGGGCAATCGCTTTTCAAAGAGCCTCAGAGATTCCTTTTTAACACAATATGATTTTTGTCTATATATTCTAATATTTTCCAGAATCAATTATAGTCTGATGTTCAAAAGCTGAGCTCAAAATTAGGAGTGGTCAACAGAGCTCTTGGTTTGACCTAATACCATGATACAAAGAATCTGTACCACTGCTCTGAATACAGAGTCAAGTGACAATGTCTACTGAGGACCCAATACTCAAGAGCCTGCTTCTCTTGACTCCATGGAGGATAGACACTGTTGGTGCTCAGGCAAAATACTGATGGAAGAACATTGTAAAATCTGCATTCAGTGCTGAAAGAAACTCCTACTTGGTATTCGGGATTATGAAACTGACAATTTATAATTCATGCTGTGTAAACTCCATTGACTGTATCAGTCTACAAATATGAAACAAGATTCAGCTTGTGCTGACTTAGATCATTGCAGAATTCCCCTGATTGAAGCCATGCCCCATGCTCACTATTCTAGGATGCTTACCCATTTCTTTTTTCACCCACCATTCCAAATCTACATCACCAGTATCCTTCAACCCACACCTGAAGTGCCTCAACCTCGATAAGGATACAAAATATTTCTCTGCTGACCCTTCAAAACACATGTTGTATCTTGTGGCGAATTGACTTCCCACTGTTTGCAATAAATTTTAAGAAACTCATACAGTTAATTATTTGGGGTAGGAGTGTTGGTTTCTGGAGGCAGACAGAGGCATGCTGAACGCCAGCTCAGTAACTTACTCATGTTTATCAACAGCAAATCATGTAATTTCTTTAAAGCCTCAGTTTCTTCATTTGGAAAATAAGGATAACAATAGTACTGAGGCCATAGACTTTGGAAACTAGGTGATACAATATATTAAAAACCAGGTAATAGAGTTTATGATACAATAGAGATTTGTTGTTGTTGTCATTTTCAGTAACAATTGATCAAAATCATTATTTAAATGGAATTCAACTTCTTATCAGGAAGCTACCTATTTTTTGTTTCATGAAGAAATGTTGAAAATGGGACTTTAATCTAGAATATGTAAGAAAACATACTTAAAAATAAAGAATATCAAAGGTATAAAAGTCCATGTGAATCATTCTATTTAAAACAACCCCCAAACATATCAGTTCTTTTTTAGCTATGATTCATATATTGTAAAGCAAGTTTTTGTTTTTGTTTTTTTTTTTCATATTGTGAGCAGGCCACATACTGTTCCCTTCATCTTAGTAGTTTCTTACCATTATGTTTCATTACACACCATGGTGTGTCAAATATGAAAACACCTCATGGACTTGCTGATGAAAATTTAACGTGTCATTTATATACCTATTTCCAGTTCTTAAAATGGTTTCCCAGGTTGAAATAACATGGTGAATAAATGTGATGTCGCTATATGCTTTAAAGTAAAAAAACGTAGAAAAAAGAAACAAAATGTTTCAAATAATGAGCTTACCATTTTACCACCTTTTGGTTTTTAGGAAATCCATAGGAAATTTTAAATTTCAGTGAGAATGATAAAGTTTTCATCTTCAACAAATTAACTTTATCGATTGGCATTTGAGCAATGTTTAGCAGAGGTAGAGATTGAAAATAGGTAGTAATGAGAATCAGGAAAGGTCAAGTGAAAAATAAAAGAAAAAAGTAGAAAGAAATAGCAAATTTTTCCCCAAGACTATCTTAGTTTATTCTATAGCAAAAGAACAATTAGCCACCCTATTATTCAATATTGGCTGGTGTTGCCAACATTAACCAAAATCAATCATTCAAGCAATTATTTTTATAAATTCCCATGGAGAATATGATTGGGAATGGAAATATCAGTTTGATATGTTTTGTTGAATCTTGAGAGCTGTTGAAGAGATTCAGTTTTTGAATATTGGCTCTAACAATTTAGTATGCTTAATTCTCATACCTCCAAACTGAGACTGATGCTAAATGAGCACATGTATTTACTTATATTTTAATGAAAATAAAATGCAAAGGAATCAGTATAGCAAATTTTCAGTACAAGTTTTGACATTATTAATTTTGTGATCTTGATCAATTCAAATAAACTGTGTATTTCTTAGTTTCCTTATTTCTAAAGTATGGGAAAAAATAATCTTTTCAGATGATTTGACAAGGTGGTGGCAAAAATATTGAATGGAACGGTACTTTTTAGAAATATATATATATATATATATATATATGATAGATATAGATACATTGATTGAAAAGCAAAATAGTCACTATTGTCACTTTTTCAGTTTAATTATGTGAATGGGTTTCCCATATTTGTTTGTTATCCTTAAAATGTCTCCATTCCATTAACTAATGCAGTCTAGAAGACTGCAGGATTAAAAAGAAGCTATGGTTTATTATTTCTACTTGGTGTTTCTTAAGCATTTTTTTCAAAGACCTGATTTAAAGTAATTATTAAATAGAGTTAACTACTGATTTTATTTATCTGGTTTCTTTTGCTCTCATTTTTAGGGTAATTAAGTATAACTCACAAAATATTAGCATGTCTTTGTACACTGAAGCATTTAAGTTGATTCTAAATGAACAATAGAGGTTGTAACTGAATACGGAATTTAACATTTGTCAATCCTTTTAGTTATGAGTTTCAGTGCTCACTCTGTATTTTGTACGATTAATTCACTTAAATATTTGTACACAATTTTCCTTGAACATACCAACATACTTATGAATACTTTCAACCAAAAGCAATTAATTTATCTTCTGGTTTAGAAAACTCTACCCCCTTCCCATGTGATCACTACCACCTTCATCTAGGCAAACACTCCCATTCCACAACTCCTTGAGGACATAAATTAGTTTTACAAAGAGTATCCCCTTGTGGAGTCCACATTTCTCAGAGGTTCTCAACCTCCATCTGTCCTTGATCCGGACAGTACTTTGCTCATCACCCAGCCCTCATTTCCTCCAATGCTGCTCTCAGGAAATGAATGGCATAACCCACTTCTCCTTTGGTGATTCTGGTAGCAAGCCTCCCCGCTTTCAGCCCCACTTCACCACCTGTGGAATAAAAGATACTGCAACTGAAAAGTTTATTGTACTACATTTGGAGATTGTGTGGGTGTGGGTGTGGGTGTGGATGTTTCTCCCACATCATTGCAGACTATCAGGTTGCAAATGGAATGGCTTTTCCTTAGGGAAAATGCATTAAATGTGTTTTCAGCAACTGACAATACTTCAAAAACCATTACATTCCAAATCGGTGTTACCTTGTAGTTCATCCAGTCCAATACACTTCTCAATGCTGAAATTCTACTGTTGAATCTTCTTTTAAAAGACGTCTTCCTTCATTCTCTTGCCATCCATGCCTCTCCCTACATGTGTGGTTCCAGTTCTGCACAATCTACCCTGAACATGCTTTCCCTGACAGTAGTCTATTGTCAGCTGCCAAGGGAACTAACTTTCTAGAACCAACTCTTTAATGACAAATTTACTGGTTTGGGGTTTTTTTTGTTTTTGTCCCCCCACCCTCGCCATGGCTCCATTCCCACTTGCAAAATCAGAATCGCATTTGAGTTAGGTGTGCCTGGTAGGGCAGTATAATATAATCTTATTATAATCACCTTAGGTCCTCTTTAGATCATTCATTGATATCCTCTTGTAAGACTTTGCACAGGTGTGTTTTGCCTACCTTGTTTCTTTTTACAATTTCAGTTATTCCAAATCTATGACCTTGGATGTCACCATCCCTGAATCTATTTAGTCATTGAGTCTTTCTTCCCCTGTCAGGGACTATGAAAGAATTTTACCCTGTTTACAAGCTAATAAATTAGCCACCACAGGGACACCTGGGTGGCTCAGTCAGTTAAGCATGTGACTCTAGATTTTAGCTCCAGTCATGAACTCATGGTTTGTGAGTTCAGGCTGCACCTTGGGGTCCATGCTGACAGTGCAGAACCTGCATGGGATTCTCTCTGTCTCTATCTCTCTCTACTCCTCCCATGCTTGCCTGCTCTCTCTCTCAAAAAAAAAAAAAAAAAAAAAAAAAAAAAATTAGCCACCACAGCCTTATGAATGCCAGCAGAAGACACAAGACTCTGTCTGGTTCAGAGAAAAAGGACTCTTAACAGCCCATAATGCATGAACATCATGTTTGCATCTTTTTCCTGTTCCCTCCATGTTCCACAGTAATCCAGATAATGCTGTGTTTACTGCAGATTTGACTCAAGTTGAGAAATCCCAAGTTTAGGAAATATGTTTTATAAAGACGCTATTAGCAAATTTGTCCAATCTTTACCCAAAGGGGGAAACCTTATATTTATTTTACTTGATGGAAAACAAGTAAAATACTTGTTACTCAAAAGGAAAATACTGTCATTATCTTCCAGTATGTTTGTTGTACAACATCCATGAAAAAGTAGTCTGGAACAAAAACTTTTAATTTTTTTTTCCTTAGAAGGTGTGCAAAAATACAAGACACTTCGAGAAGAATTATTTCCCAACACCTCCGTGCTCTATTTTTTTTAACATGTTGAAAGGAAGGAAAAGGATAGTAAGGTTATTAATCATGTACTTTTTCTCCAAGTATATTTTTGTGTTTTACATATATTTGTATTTGTTTTATGTATATCTCATTTTAATCCTCTCAAAATACCTACAAAAACAACTATTATTATTATTCTCATTTTTAGAGGTAGGCGGTGGGACGTAGGCAGAGTCAGATTTTAGGTTTTTTGTTTGTTTGTTTGTTTGTTTTAATGTTTATTTATTTTTGAGAAAGAGACAGAGGGAGTGTGAGCCAGGAAGGGGCAGAGTGAGAGGGAAACAGAATCCAAAGCAGGCTCCAGGCTCTGAGCTGTCAGCACTGAGCTCGATGTGGGGCTTGAACCCATGAACTGTGAGATCATGAGCTGAGCTGAAGTCGGAAGTTAAACCGACTGAGCCACCCAGGCGCCCCCAGAATCAGATTTTAGATCCAAATATTGCCAATTTCATGATTCCATGCTCTTTTCTCAGAATTATTCAAATGCGGTAATATTATCTATAGGTCAGCAATTGGACTAGAAATGGCTGTATCACCTTGCAGTTTCTACATTGAAGTCTTTTTGTATTCTATAATCACTTAATTCACAGAAGTAAAATCCTACAATTAATGCCTATTCATTTGGTATAAATTACAGACTTTTACTTCTTAGATAAGTACTCTGAAAGAACATATGTCAGGTCAGGTAACTAGAAGAAGTGGACAAGATTTCTAGATAAAAGCTCTAGGTTTCAGATCATTACTATTCCCTTATCTTAATGAGAACTTATAAATTTCAAACTCATCCTATCTAGTCCAGGTACTTGGCCAGGTGACAAAAACTGGTATCATAAACTGATGTAAGTTAATCAAGTGCAATATTTAAAGGAATTTACCAGTTAAAATATTTCCTTTTAAATGACATCTTTTTTTGTTTTTGTTGTTAGCCCAGTGCTTTCTCAGACTCTGATTACAAAGTCATTCGGACTCATATCCTTGAGCGAAATACTTGGGTAGAACAATTTACCATCATAGGAATCATCCCACAGAAATAGCTATCTTTCCTTTCTTTGCAAAGAATTGATATTGCCCACTGGATAGTAAAAGCATCCCTTATACTTAATTATCCCAACCAGAACTAACCAGAACTACATAGCTATCCTAAGAATATGGAAAATATATTTTATTGTAAAAAATATTTATGAGCTCCTGGCCTAGCATTCTATGTTCATGTCATGTGTCTGATTCATTCTCTAGAGATTTTGTTCTTAAATAAGTATGCTTAGATATTCAACCTTTTATTTACGGATGTCTGATGGAGAATGAATTTCCCATCACAGAGCATATACAAGTTACCCATCTGAACAAATATGGAAACATAACCTTGACCTCAGTATCCAATAAACAAAGACCTTATCAACTGAGCTCTGTGATTAAAACTTTAAAAATATTCACATTATTGCATGTCCTTCATGCCAACTATTATCTAAGTACCTTCACTATAATAGAGTTTGCTTGCTTGGAATGATTTTACTGCCAGAAGTAAAATCAATGAGAAGATAACAATAGGTACCTCTTTCAATAGGAATTGCTTAAAATGTGACAGCGTCCTGTTCCCTTATTAAATTATAAACAAAGGGCTTTTGAAAGCAAGAGTGGTTTTAGTTTCTTAAGCGAGTGTTTTTTTGAAAAAGCATCATTATCATCCCTCCAAATATCTGGAGGAGAATGAGGAAGTTTAGAGCTATGAATGGCAAAAATTGAGGCAAAGGAAACTGACAATGTCAAATCTGAAATAAGAGGGCACAATGGGAGAATAGAATCCTTCCGTATGTGAAAAGTAATTTACTAAAGGCAGAGTGGAAATGTGTTATAAATATCAAAAAGTTTATTTTTTCTTTTCATCAATACTGCATGTGGAGAGATACTTCAATTAGAATAAATCTGAAACTGTTATTTCACACAAACATAATTGTACCAAAAATGTATAGCTACCAATTCAATGTTCAAGATCTTTACACAACAAACTGTCCCATTCATTGTATACCGTTAGTAGTAAATCACCACATTACTTTAAATAAACAGCAAAGGCTAAAGTTGAGAGAGTAATTATTAAATATAACTGACCTGACCCAATAGACAAAGAAAAACAGGTAATTAGTAAAACAAAAACAAAACAAAACAAAACAACTCTGGATAGAATTATATTTGTCACAGATTAATGGATATTTTATAATCATGGAATTAAAGATTATCTCATTCAAACCATACATTTGTGAGATGTAGACATTTGATGCAATAATTTGTACAGGACAGAGAGACTTTTATGACACATTACTGTAAGAAGAATTAAAGCTTCTCAAGTGATGGATACTATTCTAAATTATAAGTTGAGACTTGAAAAAAATGTAGTATACAATGAAATAGCATTAACTGATATAATTTTAAAACTTAATACACTGAAAAAAATATTTATAGGTAATATACCTGGCAGTATGATTATATTTCTGTACTTTATACATACACCTATTTTGTTTGTTTATTTTATGTATTTTACCATGTTGTAATATATTTTCCACAAATACATTTTAAGCACAAGGTAGCGTACCATATTTTTTCATGTATCTCTATTCATAATACAATTATATTTGCAAATTGTTTAGTCAGTAATTGCTTATAAAACTGAAATAAATGCACTAAGTTATTTCATTTCTTTGTAGATAATATTCTTTTTCTCACATTATTTGACTTTGACACCATAATCCTAATGGAAATAATTTTTGATAATTTCACAATTATATACATATATGAAAGGATATTTAAATATCAAATAAGATTAATGGTTTAATTATAATAAATATTTCACTAATTCACTATGTATATATGCTGTGTGCCATATGTATATAAAACACACACACATATACATATATTATGTATATATATTATATATATATTCTATGTATGTATATATGTATATATATGTATGCATATGTATATATATATGTTGTGTGCCATATATGTATGTATATATGTATGTGTGCCATATATGTATGTATATATGCTGTGTGCCATATGTATATAAAACACACACACATATATATATTATATACAATATATTTTATATATTGTATATAATATATATGCTGTAGACACTTCCTGGTTTTTTTGGTGTATTACAGACTGAACAAGAAGAAACAGAGATTTGTTTTTTGCTTTGTTTTTTTTTTTTTTAGAAATTGTGCTCTTCATCTGTTATCAGAGGTATATTAATAGTCTGTTGACTATTACCCATTAATACCCATGATACTATTATCCAGTATCATGATGAATTTGTAAAAAATAATCTACATCTACCATGAGCAAATCTTTTTATTAATAGTTATTCCAAGTCCTCATACTTTTATTTACAACCTGAAGCAGGGAACACAGTCTTTTTTTCCTTGTAGGATAGATTGAAATAATTTGTAATACAGTTGTTACCATTCATACCATAAGTTAGTCCTTTTTATTGGATTTTTAAAAAAACACAGATGCTTACTCATATGGTATTTTCTGGAAAGAACGCTAAGCATTTGTTAAAAATGAAAATGGAAATGAAATCCATCGACCAACCACTCCAAGAAAGCAATTTCATTGGATGGAATTTGTCTAGTAATTTCATGTACACAGAATAGCATTTGGAACTCTTTTACTCTATAAATGGATTTAAGAGAGATGTGGAGCTCTAGAAAGTTGAAAAATGGAGGCAGAGATATTATTCAGAGACTGCCAGGCACTAATTCTTCTTGCTCACTCAAAGGGAAGTCATTGCCTTACTGATGCTAATTCTGGTTCCCAAACAAGAAATGCCAATGTTTGTAAACACCCCTTTAATAGGAAAAGCACAGATTTTCAAATGTAAATTCTGTGGGAATGGTGATATAAGCTCCAGATATAAAAGACAAGGAATTGAGCTTCTAGATCTGGAGTAACCTAACTTTGCACAGGAAATACCGCATTGTCATGCTCCTGATAGAGACTCTGGGCACCAAAAACTGCTGCACAGTTATATGCTCCAATTGTCCCTTTCTTCTGTGGTCATCATGTTCTTATTTTACCAGTCTCAAATCACCTGAAATTTAGAAGCCAGTATCAGCATTGACCAGGAAGTAAAGTCTTCAACTGCAACACAGTTGCAGTTTGGAAGCAGTGTTTATGGTGAAGTGTAAGGAAAGGAGTGAACTAAATATGACTTGAAGACAAATAGCACCCCATGAAGGGTAAGCCTTATAGGATCAGGTGAGGTAAACTTTTTCCTTCGCAATTTTTATCTGTTAATTTTGTCTTCATTCATTTTACCTATACTTGTAACCAGTCAGGCATTCTAGGTGATGGTAAACAACCAAGCAATGAATGAGATGGTTCAACAACCGTTCCTTGGACTTAACTTCCATTCAGTCAATGAAGAATCAAAAATGCTGTTTGAGGGGTCCTGATGGCTCAGTTTGTTGAGTGTCCCAACTCCTGATTTCATCTCAGGCCATGAGTCCAGGCCAGCTTGAAACTCTGCCCTGGGTGTGGAACCTCCTTGAGATTCTCTGTCTCACCCTTTGCCCCTCCCCCACTTGCATGTGTGCTCTCTCTTCCTCTCGTTCTCTCTCTCTCTCTCTCTCTCTCTCAAAAACCCCCAAAACACACTGGCTCTTTGAGCCCGTATTCATATTAGTGAGTGTTATCTGATTCTGGTCTAAGTAAAAATAAAATAAATTATTAATTTTATAATATGATATGTAAAATTATTTATATAGTGGAACAGAAATGTTGCCTTCACAAAAGAGTCCTCAGTGAATATCCTTTATTAAATTATTAACTCCCACCACATTCTTTTGCCTTACTCTGGTTTTTTTTTTTTTGATATTGGAACATATTCATTTAACAATATTTTCATTTAAGCACCTATCTCAGGCAATGTGCTTGGTGATCAATATATTGGCAAAGGACATTCTCAAAAAAGGCAGGCTCAAGAGCAGAAAGCCTTTGTTATATTTCAATTGCTTTATTTATATATAAAACAACTACTATCCAAGTCATCCACTTAAACTGAACAATTCAATGGTTTTTAGTATAGTCACAGAGTTGTGCAATCACCACCACAGTCAATTTTAGAATATTTTCATCATTCTAAAAAGAGATCATGTATTTAGCTGTCAGTCCCCCAAATCCCCACCACATCTGCCTTAGGCAGCCACTAATCTACTTTCTGTCTCTATAGATTTGTGCATTCTAGACATTTAATAGACATGTAATGGTATAATCTATCTATCTATCTATCTATCTATCTATACATAGTCTTCTGTGACTGATTTTTTTTCACTTAATAGTTCATCCCTTTTTTATGGCCAAATAATACAGCACTGTATAAGCTTATTTTTTCTCATGGATCTATTGATGGATATTTGGAGTGTTTTCACATTTTGGCTACTATATATGATGCTCCTTTGAAAATTTGTGTACAAACTTTTATGTGGGTATCTGTTTATATTTCTTTTGGGGACACATCTAGGAGTGGAATTGTTGAGTCATGTGGTAACTTTGTGTTTAATTTTAGAGGAACTGCCAGACTGGTTTCCAAAATAGCTGTGCCCTTACATTCCCACTAGTAGTGCATGAGGGTTCTAAATTCCTCACATTCTTGCCCACATCACTCGCTATCCTAGTGGGTGTAAAGCGAATCTTGGGGGAGTAAAATGTGATTTGGATTTGTATTTCCCTGATGACTAATGATGTTGAGCATATTTTCACGTGCTAGTTGGCCAGTTGCATATCTTTTTTAGAGAAAAATCTGGCCACATGTTTTGCCCATTTTTAAATTGGTTTGTTATTTCATTATTGAGTAAAGTTTTCTTTATATATTCTGGATAGTAGACCATTATCAGATATATAATTTATAAATGTTTTCTCCATTTCTGTTGATTGTCCCTTACTTCTTTGGTAATCTCCTTTGAATATAAAGGTTTTTAATTTTGATAAAGTCTAACTTACATATGTTTTTAATTTGGTAGCTTATAGTTTTTGTGTCATATCTAAGAAAACATTTTTCTTAGAAAATCCTAGGTCATAAAGATTTATCAAAAATATTTTTAAGTATTTTATATAGTTTAAAACATTCTGTATTTAGGCCTTTGATCCCTTTTGATTTAATTTTTGTATACAGTGTGAAGTAGGAAAGCAAATTCATGGTTTTGGTTTTTGTTTTTTTTTGCATGTGCATATACAGTTGCATATACTGTTGGAGTCTGTTCTTTCCCCATTTGTGGTCATGGCATACTTTTCAAAAATGAATTGACCATACAAACCCTAACAGACTCTTAAATACAGAGAACAAACTGAGGGTTGATGGAAGGGGGTGGGGGAGGGGAAATGGGTGCTGGGCATTGAAGAAGGCACTTGTTAGTATGTGCACTGGTGTTGTATGTAACCCATGAATCATGGGAATCTACCCTAAAACCAAGAGCACACTGTAGACACTGTATTTTAGCCAATTTGACAATAAATTATATTTTAAAACATGTAGACACTGTATTTTTGCCAATTTGACAATAAATTATATTTTAAAACATGAATTGACCATAATATATGGGTTTACTTTAGGGTTCAATTTGATTCCATTGAGCTATTTATCTATCCTATGCCAGTACCTTATTGTCTTCATTACTGTGGATTTATAGTAAGTTTTAAAATTGGGAGTATTAGTCCTCCAGATTTGTTACTCTGTTAAAACATGTTTTGTTTTTTGTTGATTTGGCTCTTCTGGGTCCCTTCAGTTTCCATATGAATTTTAGGAATGAGTGTCAATTTCTTTAAAAAGCCAGCTGGGATTCTAATAGGGATTGAGTTGAATCTGAAGATAATCATGTGTAGCATTTTCATCTTGACAGTATGAAGTCTCCCAAGTTATAAATATGGGATATATTTCCATTTATTTTGCTCTTATTTATTTCAGTAGTGATTTGTAATTTTTAGGGACAAGCTTTGTATATCTTTTGTTAAATTTAATTCTAATAATTAAATTCTTTTTGATGCTATTTTAAATAAAATCGTTTCCTTAATTTCATTTTCAGATTGTTCACTCCAAGTGTATAGAAATACAGTTGATTTAAATATACTGAGTTCATAGCCTGTACACCTATTTAATTTGTTTATTAATGCTAATAGGTTTATGACAGAGTCATTAAGATTTTCTGTATGCAAGATCATGTCATCTACGTATGAATAGAGATTCAAATTGCTTTCCAATCTGAACATCTTTTATTTCACTCTTTAATTGCTCTGGCAATCAACAATGCAATATAGAAGTCGCAAGAGTGAATATATTCATGTTTTAGCAGATGTTGGATTGGGGTTGAGGTTCTGGACTCAGAAGCCCCACTTGCGACCCAACGCCATTCAGGCTTTTGGAAACTTATAGCTACACAGCCTGAGCATGTGCAGTATATGCTCCGCTTCTGGCCTAGGGTGACACGACCCTATACAGCCTTTGGACAGTCGCTTGCTCAGGGCCCTGTGATAAGGCACCGCTGCACTGTGACTCTGAATGGGATAGACTAGACGTCCAAGAGGATTGGGTTTGCATGATAGGTGGTTTTTAGCCGGACCGCTTAGGGAGAAGTCTGGGAACAGGGGCCTCTGATACCAGGGCATCTCTCTGTTTCTCATCCCAGGATTTCCCTGTCGGCACCCGTAAAGCTCACGCGATCACGCGATCACGGGTTTCTTCGCGGAAGAGTAGTCTTGGCTGTAGCGCTAGAGGCTGATTGCACCGTTCTATGAGCCGCCTCTAATGCTCAGCGCAGGCCCGCGCATCTGGCTCTTGCCTTGTCCATCGGGGCCAGTGCTTACTCTACCCACATTCCCGAAGTCCCACAGGGCACCCTGAGTGGCTCCAACTCGGCCCACTCGGACCAGGCCCTGGCCCTGGTCTGCAGGCTACTCCACAGAGTTCAAAAGAGAAGATGTCCTGATGGCGGGACTTGCGTGAAGCGGCCAGCTCCCCCATCACAGGGTGCTGGCTTTTGGCCTGGTCAGAAAGAGACACCATTGCCTTACAGTTTTTCTTTACCGGAAAGCCTCCAGGAACAGGCACTGTTTATCTGGTATGGATTCTAGAACCTTAGAAGCTGCTGGCAGAGCAAATGACCCCAAGAATGTGTGTGAGTGCCTGAGTCTGTGTGGGTGGGTGGGTGTTTCAGTTTGCATGCATTTGTTTCTTTTTATTCTTTACCCACTGTATCAAGTGCAGGAATCTGATAAAGTGCTTTGCTCTTTCTCGAGAGCGTCCACGAGAAAGGAACAAACTTTTTTTTAAATTTTAAAGACAAAGGAAAAGAGTTTTATTTTTATCCCAGCTCAAGTTAGAACAGCTGCAGCGGTACACAATCTTCACAAAGAAGAGAGTTCTCCGGGAAAGGAACCTTTGGTGCAGGGTTTTTTACATATATATATATATATAGAGAGAGAGAGAGAGAGAGAGAGAGAGAGAGAGATAGAGATACAAATGATCATGATGAAGGACCTTCCGGAAAGTTACAAACCTTATATTATGTTTTTAGTATGTGCAAGGCTGTATGACTTTAACCTTGTGGGAACCAGGGAGATTATTATTGTTTTTTGTATCTTTTTAATGGTTGGAATGCACCGTTTTATTTTAACAAAGCAGAGGTACAGTATGTACTAAGGGCAGAAATAGACCCCATGCTTTGAGGTTTTTTCAGAGTCATTTTGACCTTGGTAAATGTTAAAGTATAGCTTCCCTGGGAGCCCAGAAACAGGGCCCACAAACAATAAAGGTTGATAATTTCCTTTATTTTTTTAAAAAAATTTTAACGTTTATTTATTTTTGAGAGACAGAGAACGAGAATGAGCAGGGGAGGAGCAGAGAGAGAGGGAGACCCAGAATCTGAACCAGGCTCCAGGCTCTGAGCTGTCAGCACAGAGCCCAACGCGGGGCTAGAACCCATGAACCTTGAGATCATGACCTGAGCTGGAGTTAGTTGCTTAACCAACAGCCACACAGGCACCCTGGTAATTTCCTTTATTAAGGGCAGTGTTTAGGATGGGGAGTCCAAGGTGCTGTTAAATGTAAATACAAAACAGATGGGGTGCCTGAGTTGCATCAGACTTCGGCTCAGGTCGTGGCCTCAGGGTTCTTGAGTTCAAGCCCCACATCAGGCTCTCTGCTGTCAGCACGGAGCCGGCTTTGGATCCCTTATTTCCCTCTCTCTCTTTTTCCCTCCCCTGCTCATGCGTGATCTCTCTCAAAAATAAATAAAACATTAAAAAAATAAATTTAAATACAAAACAGAGACTGGATTTGAAAATTCCCTAAGTAGACAAAGCTATTTAAGCTGCATAAGTGAAACCTAATTTTGCATATTCTGCAAAAGAGGAGAAATTTAACTTGGGTTGCTTGTAAACTTACAATCATGAGACTTAAGTCATCTTCCAAAACTGGTAGAAGATAATCGTTTTTAACAAGATTCTTTAGTGTAGAAACCACCACTGTAATAACCAATCACTGTAAAGTTTAAGACAGGTTCCTTATTCTCTTTATAATCCATCCTGTAAGGTCATGCTCCTGAATTTCAAAACAGATTTTGAATTAGAATGCTCCTAGTTCCCAGGCTGCTATAGGCACAGTAAACTCTTGCTAAATACTATTTATTGATTAGTGGTTTTAATTTTGCTGTTTCTGGATTTTTGAAGTTTTGGCATCACAACTGGGATCCAAAGAAGACCTTTTGACTACTGAGGATGGTGAACAAACCAAGTGCTGGTATCCACTTTATCCATTGAACTCCTAGCTTTCTCGCCATGGAGGTCACAAGTAAGTGTCAGATTCCAGTTCTGATTTCTGTGTTTTGAGCTCTCTGACTTTATTGTGCATACCTGTATCTTGTTTGTTGAGTTTTGGTAAGTCACTCATTTCTGTTCACAAGGGGGAAAACCTGTAATTCCCTGTGTTTTGGACCAGCTCTTAAGAAACAGGGCCCCTCAGCGTTAAGATGTTTTAGGGAATCTAAAGGCAACGGTGGGTTCTACGTTGTCTAAAACTCTCTCCAGCTTCCTGAAAAACTCTTGCTTCCAGTATATACCCATTATGGAACAGAATCCTGTGTCTTTTTGGGAAATAGGTGAAACTTTTGGTAATTTGGAATTACAGTGGCTGCCTTAGGGAAACTTTAACATACATAAACTGCCTACCATGAGGCATGCCCTTGAAAATAGGGGTTCCCAAACCTCCCTGAATTAATGGAATGCATTCTTTGGTTGGCATAAATATGTTTAGACTCCTTTAAGTAAATGTTTTTTTAAAGAGAGACAAAAGATACTTAGGTTTAGTATTAAGTATGTTTTACCACATTAAAACTGTAGTATTAAAAACAATGTCTCTAAAAGGCTTTTTTTTTTAGAATTATGTATTTATATTTTGCTCATCTATGACAGGATTATATGATAGTTCACAATTGCCTGTTTCCTAGCTTTCCTTGGAAATTAAAGGTTACTAATTGTTAAAATTTATGTTCAATATGTAAAAAATAAAACTAGAAACAGTACAAGCATAGGAAAACAATTTTATATATAAATTGTTGGAAGAATATGCGATTTTTTATATGAAAGAAATGTGGGTTGTATTTTTATTAAGGAAAAATAGAATAATGTCTGAAGTAAAATGACTAGTCGTTCCAGAATAGGAAAGGAAAAAGAACAAGACAAAACCTAAATGGATATAGAAATTTGCAGGTTTGTGAACAAGAAATTTTATATTGTGAACTCAAATGTGGCCAGAATTGAATAAATTTATTTATAAGGGTTGCTTGACATGAGCACATTAATATACTGTTACTAGTGTCTAATTTTTTGTTTAAATCACATAGTTTCTTACATTACTGACCTGCTCTTACTGAAAAATTATAAAAGGTTTTTCCTTCAGCTTTAATGTAATCTGCCTAGGAAAGAAAGATAAAGCCTGTTGGATATTACCAAAGCTTTGACTGAAATGTCTTATTTGAGAATACGCATAGAAACATTGTCAAGTAATTCACTATTAAGTATACTGAAAATGGTGGCTTTTCATAGATGTCCTTTATATATGTTTGTTGAGAGTTTTTATTGTGGAAGAGTGTTGGATTTTATCAAATGCTTTTCTACATCTATTAAGATGGTTTTATATATAATATATATTATATATAATTTTTCTGTTGATATGGTTATATATATATAAATTAGTTATATAATTATATTTATATAATTATGTATGTTATATATAAGTTATATATAATATATAATATAATATATGTTAATATGTATAATATGTATATTATATATATTTTTTCTGTTGGTACGGTGTATTGCACTACCTGATTTCTGGATCTTAAACCAACTTTGCTTCCTAGGTTCAATCCCGCTTGGCCATGATTGACAGTCTTTTTTTATGTTTCTAGAATTGGCTTGCTAATATTTTTGTGTGTTTTTTTCATGCATATATTCATAAGACATACTGGCTTAAGGTTTTCTTGTGATAACTTTGGTTTTGGTATCAGAGTACCACTGACCTCTTAAGATACATTGTGAAGCAGTTTCTCCTCTACTTTTTGTAAGTGTTAGTGGAGAATTATTATTTCTTCTTTAAGTGTTCATTTGAATTTATTGGTGAAACCATATGTTACCAGGCTTTTCTTTCTGTGAGTAGTTTTGTGTTGGTAATATTTTCTTTGTTATTTAAAAAAATTCTGTTTAGTTTCTACAAGGCTTCAGATTTTGGGTTTGAGTTTCAATATTTTGTGCCTTTCTGGGAATTTGTCAGTTTTAGTCATTATTGTTTATTCTCTGTGTATTTTTGTAAAGTTGGGAGAAATATTCTTTATTTCATTTCTGATATTAGCAGTTTTAACCTTTTTTTTCTAGTTTTTTTGGTCAATCTAGCTAAAAATGTGTTAATTTTAATGATATTTTCAAAGAACCAACTTATAGTTGTATTTTATCTGTTGTTTTTCTATTCTGTTACATTTTTTTTCTGTAGTCTGTATAATGTCTCTCCTCCTGTATATTTGTGTTTATTTTGCTCTTTCATAGTTTCTTAAAGTGAAGGTTTATAAATTTGAGTTTTTTATTAATGTAAGTGATTATAACTATATATTTTCTTATAAACATTGCTTTAGTTGTTTTTCATAAATTTTGGTATATTTTCATATATAAGCTATATGCATTTTCTTATTCCTTGTGACTTTTTTACCCCTAGGTTATTTTAGAGTGTGCTCCTTGGTTTTGATACAATTTTGAAGTTTTCAAATTATTTTTGTATTTGATTTTTAGTATGATTCCATTGTGCTCAGAGAATATCCTGTTTTTGTGTTTTAATGGTGTGTGTACAGTTGTGAAGAACATATAATCTGTTTTTGTTGGATGCGGTTTTCAAGAGAGATGCCTGCTGGTTGCAGTTGATTTTGCGGCTGTCACATGTTCTGTTTCTTTGCTGATATTTTGCATATTTTTTCTTTGCATTGATGAAAGTGAGCTGTTTAATCTGTAGCTATTCTTGAATTGTCTATTTTTGCCTTCATTTTTGTCAGTTTTACTTTCATGTATTTTGGTGCTCTGTAACTTCATATATCTTTATGACTATTGTATCTTCCTGATAGATTGACTATTTTCTCATTATAAAGCATGGCTTATTATCTCTAGTAACATATTTTTGCTTCGAAATAAATTTTTCTGATACCGTGTGGCCATTTCATAAGACATTAGGGTTGCTGTTGCATCTCGTTTTGTCTTTTTATTTGAACATATCTGTGTTTTTAAATATAAAAGTGTGTCCTATAGACAGCATATATTAGAATCATTTATCATTGTTGTTGTTCAGTCATACAGAATGTCACAGTGGCTTTGAGTTCTTAAATCCAATCATATTCAATGCTACTATTGATAGAGTTGGCTTTACATTTGCCATTTTGCTTTTAGTTTTCTGTATGCATCCTGTTTGGTTTTCTACTTCTCCTTACTACATTATTTTCTGTTAAGTAAATATCATCTAATTAACATTTTAATTTTATTATCTTTTACTGTATATTTTTAGATTATTAATGATTGTTTTAGGGCTTATAGTATACATATTAAAATCTACGTCAGATATATACTAATTCCACTGAGAAAAAGAAATGTTGCTCCTATATAGGATTATTCTCTCTCTCCTTTTGTGGAATCATTGTTATAGGTATTATATTATACATATATATGTGTGTATATAAATAATACATTGCTATACACATCACTTTATCATATTTATTTATTATTTCTATAATTTTATATCTTTTAGCAAAGCCAGGAGAAGGAAAGTAAATATGTATTTATAATATTTATTATATTACCCTTCTTTTTTGCAATTTTTATTTTTCTTCATTTGTTCCTGTGAATTTGGGTTAAAATGATGTCATTTCTTTAGCCCAGTACTGAGTTGTTCTCACTTCTTTTGTGCTGTTATTGACAAATACATTACGTTTTGTCTGTTTTATTGTTTGACTCTGGGTGTATCTGGTTGAATAAATCTTACTTAGTCTAGAAAGCAATGACATCATTATTTCATGTTAGGTTTTATTTACATATAAAACATTTTGGGGACATATTCTATTGAATTTAAGGCATATCTTTTAGTTTGTGAGTTGTGTTCTCCCAAAATAGGTTTATATTACATGTAAGAATTTTTTTAAGTTTATTTATTTTGAGAGAGAGAGGAAGAGACAGAGCACAAGAGTAGGAGAGGAGCAAAGACAGAAGAAGAGAGAGAGAGAATCCCAAGTAGGCTCTGCACTGTTAGCACAGAGCCTGATGTGGGACTCAAACCCATTAAGTGTGAAATCATGACCTGAATCAAAGTCAGGAGCTGGACATGTAACCAACTGAGCCACCCAGGTGCTACAAGAATTTTTAATTAAAAAGCAATATGTTATTTTTTTTGTTTTGTTTTACTTACATGTTTTTAAGAACTCTTTATGTTATTGTGGATATGTTACTACTATTATTTTTCCTTTTTCACTGGTTTTTTTGTTTGTTTCAGATTTTTATTTAAATTCTCATTAGTTAACAGACGGTGTAATATTGGTTTCAGGAGTGGAATTTAGTAATTCATCACTTACATATAACACCCAGTGCTTAGCCCAACAAGTGCCCTCCTTAATACCTATTTAGGGCATCCCCTGCCCACCTTCCCTCCATCAACCCTTAGTTTGTTCTCTATGGTTAAGAGTCTTTTATTGTTTGTCTCCCTCTTTTTATCCCCCCTTCTCCTATGTTCATCTGTTTTGTTTCTGTAATTCCACATGAGTAAAATCATACGGTATTTGTCTTTCTCTCACTGACTTGCTTAGCGTAATACTCTCTAGTTCCATCCACATTGTTGCAAATGGTGAGAGCTTTTTGAGAGCTGAGTAATATTTCATTGGGTGTGTGTGTGTGTGTGTGTGTGTGTGTGTGTGTGTACTACTCTTCTTTATCCTTTCATCAATCAGTGGACATTTGGGCTCTTTCCATAGTTTGACTATTGTTGGTAATGCTGCTATAAACATCAGGATGCATGTGTCCCTTCGAATCAGTATTTTTGTATCCTTTATCCTTTGGGTAAATACCTAGTAGTGCAATTGCTGGGTTATAGGGGTGCAATTGCTGGGTCTGTTTTTAACTTTTTGAGGAACCTCCATACTGTTTTCCAGAGTGGCTGTGTGAGTTTGCATCCCCACCAACAGTGTAAGAGGTTCATCTTTCTCCATATTCTTTCTAACATCTGTTGTTTCCTCTGTTGTTAATTTTAGCCATTCTGACATGTGTGAGGTGATAGCTCATTGTAAGTTTGATTTGTAACTACTATTATATTTCCAAAGTGAGTTCCATGAATTCATGGGATGATTCTTCTAATCTAGTGGAGGGACAAAACATACACAAGGGCCATTAGGCAAGAGCTGTGGTTAGTAACTCCCTGTGTATTATTATCAGTGTGAGCTATTGAACCAGATGCATTGCCTGCCTTGTTCATATTCTCTAGGCACCCACATGTCCAGGATCTCTTTCAATAACAACCTGAGGCTCTGCTCAAGGGCTAATCTCAAATGTCTGCAAATTTGTTCCTGGCAGCACAAATCTGAAATGTTGGAGAGCAGTTGTCCCCAGAAGTAGCTGTCTACTAATGATAGAAGGGGAGCTGGATAATGACCCCAGCTCTCTTGCCTTTGTTTGCAGTAACTTTGAGATTTTATATACAGGTCTAGGTTATCTCTCAGAATTTCCCAGGGTGACAGAGGCTTAGTTTCCTATCATAGTAACCTTTCAGACATTTTACAGTATTCCATCTCTCTACCCCATTCCCATCTTTGTGGTTCATAGGATCATTGCCAAATAAACTTGCAGTTACCTCTTTACTTCATGACTTGCTTTTTGGGGACATAATAATTATCACTAGTTTTTTTTTTCTAGGTCATAAAACCAAGGATATAATTTTCAAAAGAATATGGGTTATAGTTGTTTTAAATTAAAAGGAGAAAACAATTACTCTCTAGTGATGGTTTTGTTAGAGCATACATACTTCATGGAAGAGGAGGCATTTTTGTAGGTCTGTAAATAATAGACAACTGGATGAATTATTCAAGTAGAAGGAAAGCTTGGAGGCTGGGGGACTGAAAAGTGTCTAAGGGATCTGCTGTTCCTGTGTGTAGCTTTTATTCCAGTCTTAATAGAGAAACCTCCTCACATTTGTCAATTCTTGATTTTGTCAGAGGTGATTATAGATATTTTCACAAAACAAACTCACAGCTTTTAATGATTACTCCTAAATTAGAGTTGGGTTCTTTCACATTTCCTTTTAATGGACCTAATTGAGAGTTTCTCAAACATGAGAAATTATAAACTTCTGAAACTATGTTGATAGACTCCCAGGGCTATATGAACACCAATGTGAGGAACATTACATTACATTTTAAGAGCTTCCCTTTAAATAATTATGTCCAAGAAGATCATAAAATCTAAAAGCAAATGAACCAATGCAATTGAAGCAATGCTTTTGTATAATATAGCAATAGATTCTTTAGAGTATGTTCAGATTATTTTTGAAATGCAGATCCCCTGATTTAGAATTTCTTAGAACATGCCTTCTCCAACAGTATATCTATTAGCCACCAGAGTTCCTTATATATTAGTTTAAGACATACTGGATTAAGATTTTGTTTTTAAAATGCTTAATAGTCAATTCCCAGTTGTTTGAACAAGCTTTATCCATTGTAGACAGGTAGTGCTCCTCTATTGTTAGGGAAATTAACATGACACATCAGGAGTAGAGGAAGGTGCTTACTTCAAAGGTCTGTCCCAGTTTTAGCAGTGCTCTGGCCTGGTTCCAGTGGACTCATTTTTGATAGACTACAATAGCACCCGATTGAATCCTAGTAGCTCCTCTAATTTTTTGGCACCTCTCTTAAGTTATTATTGAAGAGCTTACTTATCTCCTGGGATCTGCAACTTAAGTAATATTTGCTGTACTTACCACATATGTTTCTCTGCTCATAATTTTTGATGTTGCTACTGTTGTTTCCAGGCTCCTCTTTATAGAAGTGACCTGGGATATTTAGAAGGTCTGGGTTTACCACTTCTACTTCGTCTTTTTTTTTTTTTTTTTTTTTGGTCCTTTGGCAATATTGGTCTTTTAAAATTATCCAGAAAATGGTTATGACATTGCCTTTCTCCAGCCATAGTTACAAAATGTAACTATATTTTTGGCTGAGCATTTGTTTTATTATTATTTTAATTGTATGATTTTATTCTCCATCAAAATATCACCTAGGAAAAGTATTAATATAAAGGAATAACGTGTAAACAGTAAAAAAAAAAAACAGTGGTGTCTTTGCATAGTTTTATTTTGCTTGTTTATGTTATAAGTTAAGGTATAAAGGTGTTAGGGGTGCCTGGGTGGCTCATCGGTTAAGCATCCGACTTCGGCTCAGGTCATGATCTCACAGTCTGTGGGTTCGAGCCCCGCATGTGTGCTGACAGCTCAGAGCCTGAAGCCTGCTTCTGATTCTGTGTCTCCCTCTCTCTCTGGCCCTCCCCTGCTCATGTTCTGTCTCTCTTTGGCCCTCCCCTGCTCATGTTCTGTCTCTCTCTGTCGCAAAAATAAATAAAAACATTAAAAAAAAATTAAAAAAAAAACAAGGTATAAAGGTGTTAGATATATATGTTACTGCGTTTTTTTTTTTTTTTGATTTTTCACTTCTTTTCTGTAAAATAATTCATCTGATTCCAAACACACACTGACACAGTTACTCCGCAAAACACATTGAAGTTTCTGGCACCTCTTTCTTTTTTGTAAGTTTATTTATTTATTTTGAGGGAAAGTGCAAGTGAGACCGGGGGAGGGGTAGAGAGAGGGAGGGACAGAATATCAAGCAGGCTCCAAGCTGTCAGCACAGAGCCCAGCACAAATAATCCTGAGATCTTGACCTGAGCCAAGATCAAGAGTTGGAAGCTTAACCATATGAGCCACCCAGGTGCCCCTCTGTTAGCTCTTTCAATTACAAGTATGGTGAAGTTTTCTTTATGCTTAACAATCTTTAGCAAAGTATTTTCTATCACCTAAAAAATGAAAACTCATCAATTTGGGCTTATGCTATTCAGAGCTAAAATATAGGGGCTCAGCCATGCTGTTTTTATTAACATTCTCCCAATAGGTGTCTTCTAGGATCAATAGAATGAACTCAGCATATAGGAGAAAGGAACACCTTTACCATTCCTCAATATATATGCCCTAATTTTATCAAGGCAGTTCTCATTTCTGTTTCTCTTGATTCATTTGTATGTTTCCTTATGCCATTTTCTAATATAATGTATCTTTATAACATATCAATTTGGATATTTTATCAGCTCTCGGAAATTCTTGGTGTCTAGAGAGTGCACACTTAGACTTCTATTTAGCACTTAGTTTGTTCTGAGTTTGAACATTAGTTCGTCTCTCTGTCCCCTCCATAAGTCCTTAGTGGTAGAATGTAAACTACATTTTCTATCCTTCTCCATCTAAAATAATGTGATGGACATATTTAGGTCTCTCAGATGTTTGTTGAACAAAGTCAATGCTCAGTTCAAGCCTCACTTTCTCTTAAGAGACACCCATGGTACATTTTTTGTTGTTATTTAATGTTTTTTTTAATGTCAGATGTTTTTCTCATGTTGTCTATACGTGATGGTGAAGCAGCACACAAAAAAGACACACCAACTCCCATAACAAAGAGTACAAATTATTTCAATATAAGTTGTACCATGTAGTTATACAGTTATCGGCTACATTATCACCAAATTTGAAACATCTAAGATCTCACATTTCTGTGGATTAAGAATCAAAGTGGACTTAGCTGGGCCCTTTCAGCGACTCTCACAAGGCTGCAATCAGGATGTTTTCTTTGGTTACAGTCTTTGCAAAGTTAGACTGGAGGGAGTTGTATTTCAAGTTCATTAAAATGGCTCTTGGTCGGTCTCAAAAGATCCAGTAGTTTCAAACTTGCACGTGTGGCTTGAGACAGTTCGCAGGTGCACACTGGCTGCTGGAACAAGATATCAGTTCCTTGCTGTGAAGGCTTCTCCATATGGCTAGTTACAACATGGCAGTTGCATCCCCCAAAGTGAGTGAGTGAGAGACAGACACACCCAAATACAGAAGCCACAGCCCTTTTGTTTTGTTTGTTAATTTTGCCACTTTTTAAAATCATGTGGTACTTATCAAAACAGGTGCACTCCTTAATACCCATAACCTGTTTCACCCAACCCCCTCCACCTACCTTCCCTCTGGTAATCGTCAGTTCTCTATAGTTAAGAGTCTGTTTCTTGGTTTGCCCCTCTCTTTGTTTTTCCCTCTTTTGGTCATTTGTTTTGTTTCTTAAATTCCACATGAGTGAAATTGTATGGTATTTGTCGTTCTCTGACTCACTCATTTCACTGAACCATTATACTTTTTATAGCTACATCCATGTTGTTGTAAATGGTGAGATTTCATTCTGTTTTATGGCTGAATTATATTCCATTGTGTATATATACTACATATTCTTTATCCATTCATCAATTGATAGACATTTGGACTCCTTCCATATTTTGGGCATTGTAAATAATGCTCTTATAAACATAGGGGTGCATGTATCTCTTTGAATTAGTGGTTTTGTATTCTTTGAGGTGAATACCCAGTAATGTGATTGCTGGATCATAGGCTAGTTCTATTTTTAACTTTTTGAGTAAACTCCCTACTGTCTTCTACAGTGGCTGCACTGGATTGTATTCTAACAGTGCAAGAGGTTTCCATTTTCTCCACATCCTCACCAAAGCCTGTCATTTCTTGTGTTTTTTATTTGAACCATTCTGATAGGTATGAGGTGGTATCTCATGGTGGTTTTGATTTGCATTTCTCTGATGACTAGTGATGATGAGCATCTTTTCATATGTCTTTTGGCCATTTGTATGTCTTTTTTGGAGAAATTTCTGATTTTTTCTTCTGCCCATTTTTATTTTAATTTTTTTGGTTTAATTTTGAGAGAGAGAGAGAGAGAGAGCGAGCGAGCAAGCAGGGGAGGGGCAGAGAGAGAGGGAGACACAGAATCAGAAGCAGGCTCTAGGCTCCGAGCTGTCAGCACAGAGCCCTATGCAGGGCTCAAACCCATGGACTGCGAGATCATGACCTAAGCTGAAGTCAGACGCTTAAATGACTGAGCCATCTAGGTGCCCCTTGTCTTATGCCCAGTTTTAAATTGGATTATTTGTCTTTTGAGTGTTGAGTTGTATCAGTTATGTATATTTTTTTTATATTAGGCCTTTATTGGATATGTCATTTTCAAATAATCCCCATTCAGTATGTTGCCTTTTTGTTTTTTTGTTTTTTTTATTGTTTCCTTTGCTGTGCAAAAGCTTTTTATTTTGATGTTGTTCCAATGGTTCATTTTTGTTTTTGTTTCCCTTGCTTCAGTAGACTTATCTAGAAAGAAGTTGTACAACTGATCTTGAAAAAGTTACTGCTGGTGTTCTCTTCTAGGATTTTTATTGTTTTAGATCTCACATGTAGGTCTTTAGTCCATTTTGAATTTATTTTTGTGTATGGTGTAAGAAAGTGGTCCAATTTCATTCTTTTGCTTGTTGGTCCAGTTTTTCTGGACCAACATTTGTTGAGAAGACTATCTTTTTTCCCAGTGAATATTCTTCCTTGCTTCATTGAAGATTAATTAATTGAGTATATAACTGCATTGTTTCTGGGTTTTCTATTCTGTTCCATTGATACGTGTGTCTGTTTTTTGTGCCGGTACCATACTGTTTTGATTACTGTAGCTTTGTATTATAACTTGAAGTCCAAAATTGTGATACCTCCAGCAGTGTTTTTCTTTTTTAAGGTTACTTTGGATTTTGGGGGTCTTTTGTGGTTCCATACAAATTTTAGGGTTGTTTGTGCTAGCACTGTGAAAAATCCTGTTGTTATTTTCATAGGGATGGATGGCATTTCAGAGGGATGGATGTGTGGATTGCTTTGTGTAGTGTAGACATTTTAAAAATATTTGTTAAATATTAACGTGTTAACATATTTGTTAAATATGACAGATGAGTGTCTTTCCATTTCTTCAAATTTTGTTGAATTTCTTTCATCAGTGTTTATAGTTTTCAGAGTACAGGTCTTTTACCTCTTTGGTTAGGTTTATTCCTAGGTAGCTTATTGTTTTTGAATCACTTTTAAATGGGATTGATTCCTTAATTTCTCCTTCTGCTCTTTCATTATTGGTGTACAGAAATACAACAGATTTCTATACATTGATTTTGTATCCTGAGACGATACTGAATTCATTTATTGATATCAGCAGTTTTTTGGTGGAGTCTTTTAGGTTTTCTGTATATGGTTTCATGGATTCTGCAGATAGCTGAAGTTATACTTCTTCCTTGATGATTTTGATGCCTTTTATTTTTTTTATGTCGTCTTATTGCTGTGGGTAGGATTTCTGGGTTTATGTTGAATAAAAGTGGTGAGAGTGAACATCTCTGTCTTGTTCCTGACCGTAGAGGAAAAGCTCTCAGTTTTTCCTCTGTTAAGGATGATACTATCTTTGTGTTTTTCATAGATGACCTTTATTATGTTGAAGTATGTTCCCTCTAAACCTAGTTTGTTGAGGATTTTTATCATGAATGTATGTTGTACTTCATCAAATACTTTTTCTGTATCTATTGAAAATATCATATGGTTCTTATCTTTTCTCTTATTGATCTGATGTATCATATTGATTGATTTGTGGATATTGAGCCACCGTTGTAACCCAGGAATAAATTCCACTTGACCATGAATGATTCTTTTAATGTATTGTTGAATTAACTTTGCTAATATTTTATTGCAAATTTTTTAGTGAAGTATTTTTCTGGTTTTGGTATTAGGATAATGCTAGAATCATAGAATGAATTTTGAAGTTTCCCTTCCTTTTTCTTGGGGGGGGGGGATAGTTTGAGAAGGTATTAACTCTTATTTAAATGTTTGGTAGAATTTGTCTGTGAAGTCATCTGGACCTGGACATTGTTTTTTTTTTGGTGGGGGAAGGACTTTCTAATTACCAATTCAATTTATTTGCTGGTAATTGGCCTGTGCAAATTTTCTATTTCTCCCTGTTTCAGTTTTGGTAGGTTGTATGGTTCTAGTAACTTATACATTTCTTCCAGGTTGTCCAGTTTGTTGGCATATACTTTTTCGTAATATTCTGTAGTAATTGTATTTCTGTGATGTTGGTTGTTATTTCTCCTCTCTTATTTGTGATTTTTATTTATTTGTATCCTTTTTTTTGTTGTTTTTGTTGATAAGTCTGGCTAGAGGTTTATCAACTGTATTGATATTTTCAAAGAACCATCTCTTGGTTTCACTGATCTGTTTTTTGTCTGTTTGTTTAGTTTCTGTATTATTTATTTCTGCTCTAATCTTGAGTATTTCTTTCCTTCCTTCTGCTGGTTTTAGGTTTTGTTTGTTGTTCTTTTTCTAGCTCTTCTAAGCATAAGGTTAGTTTGTTTGAGATTTTCTTGCTTATTGAAATAGGCTTCTATTGCTACAAACTTCCCTCTTTGAACTGCTTTTTCTGAGTACCAAAGGTTTTGAACCATTGTGTTTTCATTTTCCTTTGTTTCCATATACTTTTTCCCCCTTCTTTTATTTCCTGGCTGAACCATTCATTGTTTAGTACCATTTTATTTAACTTCTATGTATTTGTGGTCTTCACATAATTTTTTCTTGTGGTTGACTTCTAGTTTCATAATGTTGTGATCAGAAGATGCATAGAATGATTTTGATCTTTTGGAATTCATTGAGGCTTTTTTGGTGACTTAATATGAGAAGCTACAGTCTTTTTGTAATCTAATGTGAAATATTTCTGCCATCTTCTGTTTATTAGAAACCATTCACTAGGTTTACTCCATAAACAAGAAGAAAGGGTTACACAAGGACATAAATACCAGGTGACAGGGACCAGTAGGAACCATTTTAGAAGCTGCTTTCCACACATTTATTCCATTGCTTCTGACTTTTGCATGGCATTCCATAGTATGCACTTGCCACATTTCTTTTATCTGTTTTTATATCAGTGATCTGCTGTATCTCTAATTCCTCATTACACAAACAAGAATGACTTGATGAACTTATGTAGATGTCCTTTTACAGTTCAGAGTTCCTCTTCATATATCCAGAACTGAAAGTGATGAACCATAGACAAATGTATTTAGAAGAAAAACTTGTGTGGAGTCAATGCAAAATGCAACGTTAGTTGTAAAGGAAATACAACCAGGAAAAATTAATGAGTGCACGGTTGTAGAGATAATCATGGTAAACATAAGAAACAAATGAACAGTAACCTTCAAAGGCAATGACAAGAGCAAATGAAATGGCTTCCTAGATCTTAAAATTTTTAAGAAATCTGAAGGTGAAAACTTCAATTCTATAACCCATAATCAACCAACCTATCCAAAAATCCATCCATTCAACAAATAGCTATTATCACATAGCAAGAACCATACTGTGACTTAAGAGAGCTGGTTACTTGACTCCCATCTTTCTGTTGCTCTCCTCTTGCTAACCTTTCTCATCTCTGGGTTTTACCTTTCCTCTCCTTTTTTTTTTTTTTTAATTTTTTTAACGTTTATTTATTTTTGAGACAGAGAGAGAGACAGAGCATGAACGGGGGAGGGGCAGAGAGAGAGGGAGACATAGAATCTGAAACAGGCTCCAGACTCTGAGCGGTCAGCACAGAGCCCGACGCGGGGCTCGAACTCACAGACCGCGAGATCATGACCTGAGCCGAAGTCGGACGCTTAACCGACTGAGCCACCCAGGCGCCCCTCTCCTCTCTTTCATAAATACACAATTCACTTAAGTTCACATGTGCAGGTTGGTGAAATGACAAAATGCACATATCTGCCAACAGTGGGAAAAGGTCATGCATCAACCTCAATTAAGATTACCAAAACAATGTTTTATTCCAGGTACTTAGTTAGTGACTGTGTGACACTAAATGCAAAATGAATTGAGCTACCAGGGATAGGAAGTTCTTTGTTTTACAAATGATATTACATATATTTTGATACATTAAAAAAATAAGGCTAGAGTAGAATAAAGGTTTGAATTTGCACAGTTCTTCACCTTAAATAAATAAACTATTATACTTCTCTGTAGAAATTTATGAAAAACATCTTAACAAGGAAAGCTGTGAAATTTGGAAACATCCATAAATATATATTTTCTAAAAATGTTTGCATTTTCTGTTTTTTTTCTATTTTTTTTAAATTTGTATTTGTATTTTTTTTTGTCTTGGAAAACAGATGTGTATTCAAGTAAAGGTCTGTGCATTCTTTCTGGGTCAGTCCTAACAAAATCATAGAGGACCACTTTTTTAATGCACATTGGGTATTTGGCAAATAAGAGAAATGATTAGCCTAGCTAAACTTATTATTTTTCAATTATTGCATTTAGAAATCTGAGACTTGACTCACAGGAATTAAAAAAATATTTAATTAAATACTTATAGGAGGTATTTGATTGAAACATTTCAATTAAGGATATTTTCATCTGTGATCATGATAGTCTCATTACTAACTGTTAAGACAACTCAAAAAAAAAAAAAGTTGGTGTCTTCTTCTTTACACATTTTTCGTTGACCTAAGTAAAAACACTTTGGGAGTGTGCATTTGCAGAGAATTAGTAATATCCAAGACTCTATGTACTAATCTCAGGGCTTGATTGTGCATAAATGTGACATAGAAGAAACCATATAAGGAAAGAAAAAACATAGATAGTCCTTGGTGGACCAAACCTTCTCATATTCAGAACTAATTTTGAGCTAACAGTAGATAACGCTGAAATTCCCAATTACATCATTAATAACACCAGGAAAAGTTGTAAAGTGCTTTACTGCAGTAGGAATAATATTACAGAAAACATCAATTTTCTTATTTAAAAGGAATCTTAGAATTTCTAGTTTTTCTGTTCAGTGAAATTAATGAAATCTTGTCTTCTACAATGATTAAAAGTAGAATGCTTTTAATATCAATTTTAATATATACATATATAGAGGCTGGTAGCTAGATGAACTAAATGACTATGTGAGATTAATTTCATGCTCTGTAGTCATTAATTATCAACTGATAAAACAATAAAATGTGACATATTGATGATGCCATCACACATAAAAAGCATTTTCCATTGTGGACACATTTGAAATGTATACTTTTGATTGCAACAGAATGCTTGAATTAATGGAAATATCTCTGTGTATGATTAAACAAATGATTTTGCCTTTAAAAGACAAATTACATACCATAGGCACATATAATTGTTTTGATTTTCTATTTCCACCTTGAACCAGTTAAGTCAATTTCATTAGTGCTATTTAAAGATTGAATCTTCCCACCTCTGTGGTCTTTGTTAAATGGTGAAGAGGTATTTCTTGCATGTCTGCATACTTTAGCAACAACAAGCCAACTTGCACATCATTTTATTTACTAAGCCATTCAATTGTTTACTGAATTATTCATTCTTTTGGTTATCACTTATTTTTCAACTTCTTTCTCAGATGATTCCTTTATTATATAGAAAACATGCAAAACTACTTTTTATGTACACATTTCTGTTTACATTCTTCAATTTAATTTTCTGTCTGTATTCATATGCATATATGTACTAATCTCCTTATAATTCCCCTTTATCAGCTCTCTTGATCAGGAGAGTTTAACTCTTTAATGAGTCTAGGATAAAATCCTTAAACTGTTGTTTACTCCCTTTTATGTCCTTATTTCAAATTCCTTTTTCCATCCTCTTCCCACTACTTTTGCATATACACTCTGTTCTAAGACTTGTTCACAGTTTCAGATTGTATTAGATTCCATGTTCTAAGGATATTGTTATACACTAATGTCATATTGTAATTTTGTTCTGTGAAAAAAAGAGATGGTTTAATACAAAGTATTCTGTACTTGGTTTTAGACTATAGTTTAATATGTCCCAGTTAATATGTATTCAATACTTCAGTACAAAACACTATTGGGATGTTTGATATTAGAGTTGTCAACTAAAAAATGTATCTTTTAATGAGGTGTTAACAGTAAACACAAAGATTACAAAATGTAGCAAGTAAGTTAAGTACCATGAGAGAAATTAAAATGTAATCAGATTTAAAAGAGAGACCAATTATGTCCAATTGTAGCATTTGGAAAGGGCTCCATGGTCTAGGTAACACCAGATAGGTTTTGGGGAATTGTGGGTGATAGAGATGGTGAAAGAGAAGTCAAAATGACTACAACCCAAATTTTAAACTTGCATATAAAACAATGCATATGCATTTACAAAGAGAAAGGTAATTATTGAAAATTTATTAGGTGATCGGAACTATTTGAATGTTCAAATTTGCCTGGAACATAAGCTAATTTACAATCCAGTGTATCTGCCAATAATTTGCATTCAGTAAGTCTTCATGATGCAAAAACAGAAGAGAAAACATCGTTATTGAATAAGATCTTAAAGTTCAAACTTATTTTCAAGCTGTTAACAGGCATTGAGGCGGCAGTAATGTACATGTTTGGTTGTAGGTAAAGTACAAAGGAAATAACTTTAGAATCTTCAGTGGCTTCAGATTATACTATAATAAAATGTCCAATTTTATTGGCAAATGTAATTTTACTATTAATAGTTGTTCACACCATCATATTATTAAAGCAGAACTTAGGCTGAATCCAAATAGAGGTTTCAGATTCTATTCTCTGGAGCTTCATTTCTGAGTATGATGCATGCCATTAAATTTTGGCAATACAGGGACACCCGGGTAGGCAGTTGACTAGGCGTCCAACTTCGGCTCAGGTCATAATCTCATGGTTCTTGAGTTTGAGCCCCACATCGCGCTCTGTACTGACAGTGCCGAGACTGCTTGGGATTCTCTCTCCCTCTGTCTCTGCCCTTGCCCCACTGTCTCTCTTTCTAAATAAATAAATAAACTTTAAAAATTTTTGATTATACAGAATCACGGAATGCTATTATATTTTGTAAAAGCTGCTTTAAAGTTGAGTCTGTGTGTGTGGTGTGCTATGTTTATACATATATGTGTGTATGTATACACATGTACTTAATGATAGGACAAAATGCCATCCTCACTGAAGTAAATATTTTGAAGGGCAATATAACATAATAGAAAAGATACATGGTATCACCTTACTGATCTTGTCAGCTCATCTCTAAATTTTTCCCCTCTCTTCTGGAGTGGTCTGCATTAATAGCATAATTATTCAACAAGTTCCTTTTTATTACAAGGTATTTTCATGGTGTTTTCTAAATTTATAAATGCACTTTATTAATTAAATTCTATTCTTCTAATCTGAAGTTATTTTTATATGACCACCCTTATTAGGCATAAGTTTTCAGTGAACTTCATCTTCACAGAAATTGTCATAGATGCACATTAACATTTATATGATTGATAAATTAATGTTTGTAAGCTCTACTAAATGTCTCTGAAGACAAGGATCAATCTATAGAGTATTTGGCAGAGAGTAAGTGCTTGACAAATATTTGCCAAAAAAATGAAAAAGTAGATGAATACAGATTGTGAAAAATTCACAAAAGGCAAAAATACATTTAAAATGAACATTTGGGGTACCTGGGTATCTCAACTGGTTAAGCATCCCACTTTTGATTCAGTTTAGGTCATAATCTCACGGTTAATGAATTAGAGCCCATGTCAGGCTCTGAGCTGACAGTGCAGAGTCTGCTTAGGATTCTCTCTCCCTCCCTCTCTCTCTTAACTACCCCTCCCCTGCTCGCTCTCTCTCTCTCTCTCTCTCTCAAAATAAATAAATAAGCCTAAGAAAATAAATAAAATGAACAGTGATGGAATATCAAAGTGATGAGTAGAGGAAAAAACAATCACATGGAATGCTTACTTTAGTAATATTCATAGTTTTTAATTTTTTTTACATTTATTTTGAGATACAAAGACAGAGCACAAGTGGGGGAGGGACAGAGAGAGAATGAGACACAGAATCCGAAGCAGGCTCCAGGCTCTGAGCTGTCAGCACAGAGCACGACATGGGGCTCAAACTCACGAACTGTGAGATCATGACTTGAGCCAAAGTCAGGCTCTTAACCGACTGAGCCACCCGGGTGCCCCAATATTCATAGTTTTAATCAATATATTTTCAACTTATATCCTTTCAACTAATGGTTTCTACTTTCTGCTTTTTAATATATTGGACATCTTTAAATAGTAAGAAGGAATATCTAGGAAATTTATTTAATCAACAATGTTTAAGTCAGGGAGGAATATGCATGGACATTGGTGACTGAACATGTTAATAATGAAATCTGATGGTTGTTTTAATTATCAGCTAATTTTAGGATTCAGTGATTCCAAAAAAATAGAACGTATGTATTCTTTTTGCTCATTCTTTCATATTTCATACTCGAGGCTCTCCCTTTCAAGTGTCCTGTCATAAAAATGCCTGTCTATAGGTGATATAAGTGCAACGCAGATACAGAGTTGTCCATGCCCTGCTGACTCAAATGTGCCCATCTGTCTTTGACCATCATCAAGGCTGACAAATCCCAGTGCCATCACAGTTGTGCCCCAGTGCCCCTTGTCCCCACATCTTGGAAATTACAAATCCAGAATGATAAGTTGCCTCTAACAACACTGGAAAGTAGTATTCCTAAAAGAGCAAGCAGCACAGGGTTCCATAAAGCTATGTTTGCTTCTTGATTAATGCCACTTATCACTAAATTCTAAGCCCCCACAATACAGATTTCAAGCCCAGAATATGTCTTACATTTCTACATTCGTACACTCTCACCAATGTAGAACAGAGGTTCAGTAAGTACAGGGCTGAAAGTGGCCTGCGATCAGAGACCCATGCCATGGATCTTTTCTTTTCTTTCTTTAATTTTTGTATATTGTCCCACCATTTCTCATCTGGAAAAAATAGCCTTGCCATTCTCCTTTCTAATTAAATTAATTAGACCTTGGAGTCTTTTTCAGCATTTCAGCTGCATTTTTAGTAATTGTTTGTATAACTTCAACACAGGTTTCCTCCTTCTAGCACAGATTTTTTTAAAGAAGTTAGGTATTGTGGCATCGGATATGGAAATAAAACCTGACAACAACCTTCCATTTATAATCAGACAATATTCACAGGCTTTCATTATTAAAAACATGCTTGTTTCAATGGATGTTCAGAATTATTCGAAAAGGAAAAGTAGAGAAATTGGGAATAGATTTTTATTTAAAATATAAGAACAGAATGTTATTATTAAAAATTCAGAACTGTGGAGATAAAATTTGCAGAGAGCTTTTGGGAATTATAGAACCTCATTATTCCTATATGATATGCTAAACTTGAAGATACCTAATTCATACCTAGATGAACATTGCCAGCTAAACTTAATGTTCTGTAAGCATGGATTAATAATTTGTGTTTCCCTCCTGGAATCCCATTTTGTACCCCAAAATTGCTAGCTGTAAATGTTATGGGAAATGCTTAATAATCATATATAATAGCTATTGTAGATGCACAAGGCAGAGTAGCAAACGGGGAGATTTGGGCTTCACTGGACAACGAAGAGAGCAAATCAGCCTAAATAGTGTCGAGTGAAGATATGAAGGGCCACACGACTGACCCTTGAATATGAATATGAAAATGGGTATGAATATAAACAAACATAAACATCAATATAAATATATATGTAAATATCAGTGGGACATCAATGTACCAGTTTTTTCTGTATGGTTGTTGTACAGACTGTAGATTCATAAAGCTTCTTGAGATAACAAGATATATTTATATGAATATTTTGAGCAATTTCAATTTCTAGTCATAGAATTTTAACATAAACAATGCTTGTAATTGAAAATTCTTTCCTTGGGTCACCTGGGTGGCTCAGTCGGTTAAGTGCCCTACTTCAGCTCAGGTCATCAACTCATGGCTCGTGAGTTCGAGCCTCGTGTCAGGCTCTGTGCTGACAGCTCAGTCTGGAGCCTGCTTCAGATTCTGTGTCTCCCTCTCTCTCTGCCCCTCCCTTGCTCATGTTCTCTCTCTCACTCTCTCTCTTCTGTCTCTCGCTCTTGCTCTCTCTCTCAAGAATAAACAAACATTAAAAAAATAAAAAAGAAAATTATTTCCAGGGTAAATACTACTTCCCACCACCCACCTTGTTTTTCGCACTACTGATTATCTCCTTATTATGTCTTGAGTCTGGCTTTTTCTCCCACTATTGAAATAGTTTTTCAGAACTCAACAATATCTCCTAATTGTCTAAATTTTCTCCATAATTATTTTCCTTAATTCTCTTCATCATTTGGTAAATTGCTCAGTCAGCCACATACTTGTTGAAATTTCCAGCTTCCTTTGTTACATTTCTATAGTATTGCAGTGTGGTTGGATATTTTATTTCTCTAAGTGTCCCTTCCTTTTCTGATTTACTTCCATTTGTTCCTATTTTTTTCCAAAACAGTGCATCACTGAGGATTATTGCCCAGGGATCAGTGCTCTAATCTCCATGCTTCTTTTTATCATTCTTGCTTCAAACATCCATGCTTCCAAATTTTATCTGCATTTGACTTACATTTAAATCTATTTTTTGACACTGCTTTTCTATTGTTCTAGTGATGAGTAACCACTTATACTTCACATCTTTAACATATGTGGCATGTGGTTATCTTTAATGCAACTTAACCAAAACTGAGCAGTAACCATTTTCCTCTTAAATCCCATACCTAGTGATTTAAAATTATTTCTTTGTTAATAATTATCCAGACTTCAAATTATGAATCTATTTCTGTCTGTTTACTCATAAAAAGTCCTAAAATGTAATCACAAGTCCCCAATGTGATTTCTCATATCAGCTCCTATTATTCCATGTTTACTTTATTACCTAATATCAAATACTGTAAAATATTCTTACTACCCTATGCCATACTATAACTGCTTTTATTCCTTATATTTCAACATACCCTTTTACTAGAAAACAAAACAAAACAAAACAAAAACGCCTATAGTAAGATTCAGTACTCTTGCATAGTAAGTAAGAGCCTAGGTAGTCTTTCAAAATATTCTCTGTATTAATCGATTTCATCTATTCCTATGTATATTCACTTATTTCTTAATTCCAGGAGACATGCATTGCTTCATGTTGTTATGTAAATGACATTGTAAAAAATATCCAAATGTTTTATAGAACACTTATTAATTACAAGATGAAAAATTTCTCATCACAATGGAGAAAGCAGAGACATCTTAATCAAGTGACTCAATTCAACATCATCTATAATGTGTATAAATGACATCATCTGCACCCTGATATAAGTCAGCTGAGAAGGAAAAAGCATTATCTATATAATATCACTACCAAAGTATTCAGTCTGAATCTAATCATGAGAAATCATGAGAATCTAATTAGAGTGATTCAAATTGAGGGACTTCTATAAGCCATCTGGCTTTATCTCTTTGAAAATGTCAGTGTAATAAAAACTGAAAAAAAAGAAATAACTAAAATAGGGCAAACTCCTAGATTAATAAATAAAAAAAGGGACATGACAACTAAATGAAATAATTAAATCTTAATTAGATCCTGATTTAAAAAAAAATAGGAAGAACTTTATTCAGATTTGTCTTTGTCTGACTAATTTCATGTAGTATAATATTCTCTGTGTCCACCATGTTATCACAAGTGGTAAGATTTCATTTCTTTGTGCCTAAATGATAATCCAGTGTGTGTGTGTGCAAGCCACATCCATTCATCTATTGATGGACATTTGAGTTGCTTCCATTTCTTGGCTATTTTAAATAATGCTGCGATAAACATAGGGGTACAGATATCTTTTCAAATTAGTATATTTTAATTTTCTTTGGGTAAATTCCCAGTACTGGAATTATTGGATCATATGGCATTTTTACTTTTAATTTTTTGAAGAAACTTCATATTATTTTCTACAAAGGTTGTGCCAATTTACTTTCCCACCAACAACGCACAAAGATTCCCTTTTCTCTCCATCTTCCTCAACACTTGTTACTTCTTGTCTTTTTGATGCCAGCCATTTTGACTGGTATTAGATGATATCTCATTGTGGTTTTGATTTCATTTTTGTGTGGAATCTAAAAAACAAAACAAATGAACAAAGACTTTTTTAAAGTATTATTTTTAATTGAAGTATAATAAACATACAGTGTTATTAATTTCAAGTGTACTACAATCTCTTAAATAGAACAAACTGGTAGTTGCCAGAGGGGAGATGGGGATGGATGGGTGAAATAGATGAAAAGGCTTAAGAGGTGCAAACTTGCTGTTCTAAAATAAATGTCAATTAAAAGAATTATATATCTATCTATAGAGATAGAGACAAAGACAGAGATAGACATGGATATAAAGGGTGCCTGGGTGGCTCAGTCAGTTAAGCCTCCAACTTAGGCTCAGGTCATGATCTAGCGGTTCGTGGGTTTGAGCTCGGCATGGGCTCTGTGCTGACAGCTCAGAGCCTGGAGAGAGCCTGTATTGGATCTCCCCGTCTCTCTACCCCTCCCTCCTTTCACACTCTCTCTCTAGTTCTCAAAAATAAACATTAAAAAAAATTAAAAAAAAATAAGTCAAGGTGATGAAAAGCAGAGTGTAGGGAATACAGTTAATAATATTGTAGTAACATGGGATGGTGATAGATGGTGAGTTTACACTTGCTGTGGTGAGCACTGAATAATGCATAAAATTATCAATCACTATGTTGTCTACCTGAATCTAATATAACCGTGTGTATCAGCTATACTTCAAAAAAAAAAAAAGAAAAAAAAAAAAAAAGAAAGAAAGAAATAGCCAAATGATAGATGGGGGAAAAAGGAGGGAAGAAAGGGAGGAAAGAGGGAAAGAAAGAGTAAAGATACAAAGAAAGGATACAAAAAGGTAAAAAAAAATAACTTTATTGAAGAAATTTATGCTATTTAAATATGGCTACAAATTTATTCAAAGAGGTAAGATTTTTCTCAGTCTCTTCTCTGGAATCCCTCAGTCTAGTTCCTCTTGAATCTCATGCTTTAAATGGTAATTTTTTGTAGCATTTTATTGTGTGTTAACAGTTCTTCACAATTTGATAATCTTTCTTAACAACTATCTGCAGTAGGTGGTGTCAATCCAGAAATAAAGATTTATATTCTGCACCTATAACAAGGTAGATGTGACATGGCAACAGTCTTTTCTCTTCCCAAGAACACAAGCATTGTTGACTCCTGGCAAAGAGCCTCCTTGTGTGGTAGTAGCAGAGCACTTTATACTTGCCAAAGAATTTTTGTATGTTATCTTATTTCAGCCTGGCTACATACCTGTGAATTTGACAGGACAGGGCTTATTATCATTATCTTACACAGAGTAAGAAGGGAATCCATAGCTTTTATAAATGTTACATTCTTCTCTGATTAAAAAATAATCAGTGCTATAAAAATTCAAATAATATAGAATTATATAATGTAGAAAAATTTTAAATTCTTTGAAGTCCACTTGAAGGATAACCCTCAGTGAAGATAACCATGCCTAAATGAACGTTTCTTCAATAATTTTAGTAAATTTACTTTACATTATTTATGTTTTTCTTTTTTTTTTCTTTTTTTAAAATTTTTTTTAATGTTTATTTATTTTTGAGACAGAGAGAGACAGAGCATGAACAGGGGAGGAGCAGAGAGAGAGGGAGACACAGAATCTGAAACAGGCTCCAGGCTCTGAGCTGTCAGCACAGAGCCCGACACGGGGCTTGAACTCACGGACCGTGAGATCATGACCTGAGCTGAAGTCGGATGCTTAACCGACCAAGCCACCCAGGCACCCCTAATGTTTTTCTTTAAAAATCTTTTTTAATATTTGTTTATTTTTGAGAGAGAGAGAGAGAGAGAGAGAGAGACAGACAGACAGCATGCTTGTGGGGGAGGGGCAGAGAGAGAAGGAGACAAAGAATCTGAAGCAAGCTCCAGGCTCTGAGCTGTCAGCACAGAGCCTGACGCAGGTTTCGAACTCACGGACTCAAGATCATGACCTGAGCTGAAGTCGGACACTGAACCAACTGAGCAACCCAGGCACCCTGTTTTTTTTTTTTTTCTTTTTTTTAAACAAAATTTTGGTTATTTTATGAATGTTGGAGTTCATTGTGTTCTTTATCTCTTAGAAATGTATCCTGGGTATCTATTCATGTCATGACATACAGAGCTAAAATTCTTTTTTAAAATGTTTTTAACATTTATTTTTGAGAGAAAAAGAGAAAAAGAGAGAGAAACACAGACAGAGGGCAACACAGAATGGGAAGCAGTTTCCAGGCCCTGAGCTGTCAGCACAGAGCCCGATCTGGGTCTGTAACAAACTGCAAGATCATGACCTGAGCCTAAGTTGAATGCTTAACTGACTGAGCCACCCAGGGGCCCCTAGAGTTAAAATTATTTTTAATTATGAGTCACATATTCAATATGGATGGGTATTTCAGGTCTCTGAGCCACCCAGGCACCCCGAGCAATTTGTAATTATACAGGAACAATAGAGTATTATCAATTAGAGTCACCATGTCATACTTTAGAACTTCAGACCTGATTTATTTTATAACTTAAAGTTAGTACCCTTTTACCATCTACTCATTTCCCTTACCTTTCCATGCCTGGAAAACACCATTCTGTTCTGTTTCTGAGTTATCAGTACTGCTTTATTTATTACATTTTATATATAATTAATACCATGTGGTATTTGTCTTCCTCTGGCTTATATCACTTTGAATAATGTCCTCCAAGTTCACCCATGGTGTTGCAAAGGCCAGCATTTCCTTCATTTTTAAGGCTGAAAAGTGTGTGTGTGTGTGTGTTGGGGGGCGGGTGGTGTATCACATCTTCACTCATCTGTTGATGGCCTCTTAGCTTGTTTTCATATCTTGGCTGTTGTGACTAATGCTTCAGTCAGCATGGGAGCACCATATTTAGTACAAGCTGTTAATTGTGTTTCCCTGTAGGTGAGGAGATGGAATACCTGTTTATGGCTCCAAGGGGAAGATTGCAGTCAGCACCTACATGCATACTGATTAGGTGCTGAATTCTCAGGCATTTACAAACTGCTTAGTTTGCTGTAGTCCTAGGGGACTTGTGTATCTAAGTCATGAGCTGTCATATCTGTGTGACTTGGGTACCATGCTTTGAGTGACAACCATAAAAATTTGGAGTGCTAGGTATGTGCACAAGTTCCTTCCAGGGAAGTACTGTCAACTTGACTTTATTGTTGGAGTGAGCTGGAGGGAAAAGGTGGAGAAGTGCCCACCAGCTTCCCTGGGCTCCAGGGAGGATCACAGCCAGCCCCTACAAGCATGTTAATCAGAAGCAAGTATGCAATCACACTCCTTCAATGGAAAGACTTGGGATGGGTGTTTTCCCTGCTTCCTCTCTGCTGATGCATGGGGAATAGTCATAGTGAATGCTCATATGCCCATTTAAGAACTGCTTCTTTGTTTGCTCTAGTTCTGTGGGACTTGTGTCTTATTGGCTTTTAGAGCTAGGTGTTTAGGGTGATTGTCCCTTGGGTCGCCTTAAAAGTTGTGCTGCTAGATGTCCAGTCCAAGCCCTTTGATCCTAAGGGAGAAGCTGAAACTTACTGGTTTTCTTTTGGTTATATGGCAATGTGCCAGGGGTGAAGTTTATGGTGAGAGTGTCTCAGCCTTTCCTACCTGTTTCGATGTGGTTATTTTCTCTTTCACTCAGTCTGTAAGAGTCACTCACCTGGTTTCTGGATTTCTCTCAGAGGGGGTTGCTGTATGTGTCGGTGTAAATTTGGTGCATTTGTGGGAGCAGGGGAGTTCAGGAGCCACCTACTTCATCATCCAGGTCCCTCCACTCTGTGAAGAGTAAATTTTATATAGGTTACTCCCCTATATACAAGACATTCATAGTTTCACTATTACTTATACAGTAGAGTCCTAACCTAGTTAGCTTTACAAAACTATTTGTTACCTTTCTCTGACTCACCTTTATAACCTCCCCTCTGTCATTTTCTAATACTCTCTGCTCAAATAAAATGGGACTGTTGTCATTCTTTCAGTTCCCCGTGATTCTGCACATACACTTCCTTGGCCGGTATACCGATTCCCTCTTCAGAAATTATCACTACCACCGGCAAGGTCCCTGTCACATATTACCTATTCTGTGAAGCTTACCCTGATAAGACTGTTGGAATGGCACTTTCTTCCATGTTTCAGTAACCTGTGTCCTTAGTGCATTATGGTTCTGACATACCACCATCTTGTTTTATCAGATAATTGGGTTTGCATGATGATCCTTTACATACTAGATATTAATTTTGAAACAGTGACTGAAACACCATATGCTTTCTTTCCTTTATTTGTAAAATGGAGATGGTAATATCTCAAATACATAGAATTGTTGGGAACATTAGGTTTATATATGTAAAATATTTCTCACAGCACCTGCAGTATACTAAGAAATCAGTAAGTAATAGCTGTAATAATTTATATTTTTAACATTTACTTATTATTGAGAGACAGAGACAGAGACAGAGCATGAACAGGGGAGGGGTTGAGAGATGGGGAGACACAGAATCCAAAGCAGGCTCCAGGCTCTGAGCTGTCAGCACAGAGCCCGACACGGGGCTCAAACTCACAAACCATGAAATCATGACCTGACCCGAAGTTGGACGCTCAACCCACAGAGCCACCCAGGCGCCCTGATAGCTGTAATCATTTAATATCATTTATTCAAATGTATGTCCCTACTACATGTAGCTAAAGAAGAAAAGACACCCTATTACTTCGTGTTTTAATTGTATTTAATAGGATTTTTCTTCAAGAGTGTAAGTTTCTGAAGTATAGAAACGGTTTCTTAAGCTACTTTGCCTTCTGAAATAACCAAATGTGCTCCACAGAATAAATAAATAATATTTATTTACTGAATGAATAAATGATACGAATGAATAACTCATTTAGGTTGCTGTTGGTTCTGTGCTCTGTACATAATGTTGTTGTGCAGAACAGAATTGGTGGACGGATTTCCATTATAGCCTTGTCAGAACTACAGGATTAGCACTTTTCCCAGCTATGCTATAAATAGGCAAATAACTGCTTTAATTAAGGCTTTTGGGAAAAAAAAAATCTTTCTTTTCCCCAAACGATCTCCTGACAAAATGTGATGATTTTCATATGTATATATGTGTACATATTTGTGTGTTTATTATGTATAATATGTACACGTATGTATATGTAATATGTATCATGTATTATATAGATGCATGTGTATGTATATGTGTGTGTGTGTGTGTGTGTGTGTGTGTGTGTGTATATATATATATATATATATGACTCAGTTATATTTCAGTGAGGCAAGGAAGGAAGATTCACCCTATGCTTTAAGTACCTAAAAGCTTATCTTTTTCTTGACACTGGACTTGGTAGATAGTAAGAAAAGGAGTAACAGGACATTTAAAGGAGAGTGAGAGAGTGAGATTTACCTTTTATCAGAGGTAGGGTTGACAGAGAAAGAAAAAGCTTTTTTTTAAACTTTATTATTTTGAGAGACAGAGAGAATGCGTGAGTAGAGAGGGGCAGAAAAAGAGGAAGAAAGAGAGAGAATCCCAAGTAGTCTGTGTTGTCAGCACAAAGCCAGACATGGGGGCTGATCCCACAAACCATGAGATCATGACCTGAGCCAAAATCAAGAAGTGGAGGCTTAACCAACTGAGCCAACCAGGTGCCCCAAAACTCCTTTTTTGTACCAGAATAAATCTTTCCTGCATCCCTAGAACATTTGTATGTGGGCTTAAGTAATGCATGAACATTTATATTATAAATGAAGATATTGGGGAGGAGATTCCTGGCTTAAAGAGTGTTCAAATGTTTCTATATTACTGTTGTTCAATAGAGATTTCTGTGATAGTGGAACTATTACTGATTAGCACTGTCAAATATGGCAGCCCTAACCACATGAGGCTACTTAGCACTTACAATTTTGTTTGTGCAGGTAAGAAATTTATATTTAAATGAAATTTTCATTAATTCAAGTTTAAATAACTGCGTATGGCTACTGACTACTTACTGGACAGCACAGATCTATATTATCTTGTGTGTGTGTGTGTGTGTGTGTGTGTGTATTGTTCTATACAAATAGTGATAATCATTTCTTTCACAGGTTTCCCCAGGTTTGGCACCCTTTGACTTTTTCAAGAAAATTTAGAAAGTTCCAGCATCCAATCATTTGTCTTGAGTATTCTTTCTGCTCATTAGAGTAATTTCAGTGTTCAGTTTCACGAGTCAACCTGTCAGTAAGCAGTGTGCACACACTTCCCACATCTGAAATGCTATAATTAACTCAAGAGAATTTTATCATAAATAAATGCAAGGGATTTTGTTTCAAGGCACGCAAATTCATTTGGGGGTAAAAATGCACACATACGAGAACTTTTATAAAGAAATATCAATGCTTGCCACTTTAGTACAAACTTAAATCCAAGCTAACTTACCAGAGACAAGATCCTTCCAGTAAGGAAAAAAAAAAAGTCCTTATTGTTACAAATTTGTTGATAACAATTCCATGCTAGACACTGGTTTGAAAAAAAATCTTGTGCATATTTGGAAATTCCATTTCAAAACTGTAAGAAAATACAGTTTTAATATCTATTCTGGGTTATTTAATGCTGCTAAGAGATCATGCAATGAAAACGATTATCTGCCTTCAAAGGCCTAATTGCTAGAAAAGAAAAAATTATACACTTTGAGAAAAACCATGGGCTTTTACACTAGTTATATAGTCCATCTTATATGTTCTTTTTTCTTCTTGTTTCTGTCTCTAGATAGAAAAACAAATGATAAAATTTTCTTGACGTTAGAGAGCTGGAGATGCTGAAAGTTTCAATTTTTCCTTGGTTTTAATAATGTGATTAGAGGAGATTCTCTTTAAGGATATGAAGAGCAAGGTTTGTAACCTCCAGTGAAATCAAACTGTCACCTAAATTTAAGTGAGAAGTTCCAGGAATGGAGACACTTGGAAGCAGTAGACCAGTTGGAATTCTAGTCTGACATACTCAATGATCTGGGTCATTTACTTAAGGAAGAATAAACTATTTAGCATATAAAAAGAGGCACAGGCCTTGACATTCTATAGAATCAGGCAAGACTACCTAATATTAATGTCAGTGGTATGTATTATTGCAATATTTCTATCTATTCATTATTTATTTATTTATTTATTTATATTTTTAAAATTTTGTTTATTTATTTTATTATTTTTTAAAGTTTATTTATTTTTGAGAGACAGAGAGTATGTGAGCAGGGGAGGAGCAGAGAGAGAGGGAGACCCAGAATCTGAAGGTGCTCCAGCCTCTGAGCTGTCAGCACAGAGCCGATGCGGGGCTCGGACACATGAGCTGTGAGATCATGACCTGAGCTGAAGTCACATGCTTAACCAACTGAACGACCCAGGTACCCCTCCTTATTTTTTTTAAGTTTATTTATTTATTTTGAGAGAGAGACATAGCATATAAGTAGGGGAAGACAGAGAAAGAGGAAGAGAGGGAGAATCCTAAGCAGGCTGTGCAGTGTAAGCACAGAGTCCAAAGTAGGTCTCAGACTCAAGAATCGTTGAGATCATGATCTGAGCCATAATCAAGAGTCAGACGGGCTCTGGGCTGATGGCTCAGAGCCTGGAGCCTGTTTCCGATTCT
>NW_026057578.1:95478438-95478913 GCF_023721935.1 Panthera uncia
CTGTCTCTCTCTGTCCCAAAAATAAATAAAAAACATTGAAAAAAAAAATTAAAAAAAAAAAAAAGAGTCAGATATTTAACTGACTGAATCACCCAGGTGTCCTGTGTTATTTATTTTAAAAGCACTGTATAGATTTTAAAATTCCTTTCTGGTTTAAGTCTTGATTGATGATGTCTGTACATAACAGGAAGCATGAGGTACACATTCACTTTTATCTTGGTGGAAAGTAAATGAGAAACATTTAGGACAAGATCCTTAAAGAAGAATATAACACATTTTACTCCTCTCTCTCTCTCCCCCCTCCCTCCCTCCCTCCCCCTCTTTCCCTCTCCCTCTCTCCCTCTCTCCCTCTCTCCCTCTCTCCCTCTCTCCCTCTCTCCCTCTCCCCCTCTCCCCCTCTCCCCCTCTCCCCCTCTCCCTCTCCCTCTCCCTCTCTCCCTCTCCCTCTCCCTCTCTCCCTCTCCCTCTCCCTCTC